>NW_008591445.1:0-45078 GCF_000691845.1 Merops nubicus | reverse complement strand
AGACGCAGGTGGAGAAGGAGGCGTCCCGCAGCCGCATCCCCCGCCTGGTCCTGCGGTCGCAGCAGAAGGTGTCTCCCGCTTCCGAGTCGCCCTTTTCGGAGGAGGAGAGCCGGGAATTCAACCCGCCCAGTTCCTCCGGGTGCTCCGGCACGACCGTCAGCAGCAACAGCTTCTGCTCAGGTACCGCAGACGGATCCTCCCCGCCTCAGCCCTCAGCCCGGGGGTCACCCTGGGCCCCACCACGCTGGCCTCCCAGGCTCCGCTGGCACCCGCGCATGCAACATCCCTGTGCCGGGCTCGCTCCGAGCCCTGACGAGCAGCCTGATCTGCAGATGAAGAAGGGCATCCATTGATTTTTCCAGGGAAATCCAGTATCTGTTCTTTTAATATGTGTCCGTAAGTGACACCAGATGTTTCCATTTTGAGTCCTGCTATCCGCTGCTAAAAAGTTGGCGGGTTTACTGCGGCAGAATAGTTGCTTTAAAGAGAAAGATTTGCCTTAAAAACTGCAGTGTGGGTTTAAGGTATTTTGAAAAGCCTGTAAGTCAAAAGAGTCCATAAAACATGGGATTTGCTATTAAGGGTGTCAGATGTGGGTCAAATGCTGCAGTTCCTTTTGGGTTTGTGACAGTGATCTCCACACGTGATTCAGAACAAAATACGTGGGTGAAGTTTTCACTGTCATACTGAATTGAGTTTTGTTTATTTGAGAATCCAGGCTTTGCCTGACAAGCCTGTCGCCAGGTGGGAGTTTGGCATGATGTCTCCTCTATAGAGGGGGCAATGGCTGGGTGATATACCAGAGGTAAATCACTACTCTCCAACTGTAGACCACAGAAGTGCCATTTCCTCTTCAAAATGAGTATATCACTTTACATCAGGGACAACCTGAAACCAGATTTTTTATGTTAAATATTTTTACGGTGTAGAGTTTAGCACAATTTAAATGTCTCGACTAGCAGTGAACAACTCGGATACCTGCTAGTGGTGAGTAATCTTTTATTTCAGTGAAACTCCACTGTGTATGACATAATGCACAGCACTGAGGGTCAAATCATTAACACCTTGGGCTCTCTATGTGTATGGTAATTTTAAAGATTATCTAGTGACTAGAAGTTTAGTTTTAATAGTATTTTGGAGAGCATAACATTCTCTAAATAAAAAACTGAATTATAGTGAGTATTTTTGTAGGCTAATATCAGAGAAAGTTCCTAAACTTCCATTTTATTTATTCATAAAGTATTTCAGTTCCCAAAGTTTTTCCTGAGAACAGCCAGAAATAGTCATATTTATCTTTGTCTTCACAATAGTGGATCAGATTACTCTTTTTTTAATTCCTTTAACAAAAAGCAGTGCACAATAACAGTCAATTTTCCTAGATGCGAAAGAAATATCCATGTTTGAGCCTACCATTTTCTTCTTAGCTTGGATAGATTTTGCAATTCAGGCTTAGTGGAATGATCTATTTGGTTATTGTTTAATGAACAATGCAGAGAGTTAAACAAACAACATAGTATTGTATGAATGCTGAAGTCTTTTTCCCATGCCTTTTGAAGCACTCCACCTTACCTGCTTGAGTTTGCCTCTTACAAAGAAATAAAATCTTTTGAAGCTTTCTAGAAATATATTATTTTTATGATCTCTCCTAAATGCCTGCTTTTTATCTTGATTTTTTTTCCCCTGTGTGTTGACAAGCCTTTCATCCTTGTTACTGGGGGTTTTTTTGTATCTTTTGGGTTTGTATCACGTTCTTCAGATCTACTTAACCCAGGGCTGCCCAAGTAATACCCTTGGTGTCTCACTGCGCTATATAGGCTGTCTTGAGTCCCAGCAGAGCTTTGTGTTTACTGAGTGTGTCTGATCTCATGGCTTGACAGTGTTAAGGCACCTTTCACAGAGGTAATCAGGAGTGTGATGCCCATCTCTTACCCTGCCTCTGATGTGCAACTGCTCATATTTTTATTTCCTTAATTCATCTTTTTTTTCTTCCATAAATGCTGTGTTGATTTAGTTTGACTTTTTCCCCCATACTGAGAGTTTTGTGCTTCTGAGGCTGCCTACAGCACCCATACAGGAAAGCCTTACACAGTTTGACGTCTCTGAGCCTTCAGACCTTATGCATCTTTGGATCAAGGCACTGTCCTCCATCCCACTACCTGGTTTAGTTGTTGATAGGTTTGGTGGATTTTTCATTGTGATATGGGTATGACAACAGTAGCTGACTTGATTTCCTCATTCCTTGATGTGTCTTCCCTGTCTTGCTCTTATGATCCTTCCTTATGATGGTATGTCTGATTGAGATTGGAATTCCCCAGTGGCAGCAGGTGCCTGCTGGCTCCTGTTTCTGGGGAGGGGATGGCAAAGAGCTGTGTGGGGAGGTGAGTGGAGGGGCCGCAGCCTCTAACCTGCCTCTCTGGGTGCCTGCCTGGGCACTCACCATCTTAACTGAGAAGTGGCGTGCGCAGAAAGTGGATTTAACATTAGCGAGTCATAAATTTATTAGAAGTGAGCAGATGAATGATATGATGAACAATAGTGTGGTGGCAGTAGGAAAAGCTTGTGAGTATTTGGATAAATGCCTCCTTTGTAACTTCTTTGAAGAACTGGACTCCGAAAGGTTCTTGATAAGCAGCAGATAGAATGAATTAACCTCCGGAATAAATCCTTTCCTCTACCCGTCTCTTGGCAAATTGCTCTCTGCCTTTCTCCCTTAATTACTAACACTAAGTGGTTATGTTCAGTAGATTTCTTTTTCCCCCCAGTAGATTTTTTTTTTTTGTCCTCATCTATTTAAATATGTTTTTCCTGCTTGATTCCCTAGAGCTTCTGAGTTTGTCCATTTTCCTTGAATATGTACATTGATCTCAACATATAAGTGAAGGCTTGGAGTTCCTCTTTGTCTCTAAATGAGGGCAGCAGGGTCTTCCAGGTATCGTAAATGTCAATTTAGGTAGGGGCAAACTTTGGGAGTCATGGCACTGCTCTGAGCACAGTGGCAACAAACAAGAGATGCTTTGTTTTAATGCTTAGTTTCTTTTGAAGAAGTTGTTAGTTCTGGATGAGAGATATTTTAAATTTGCATGATCAGCTCTCTCTTTGTCTTGTGTGACAATCAGAGACTCACTTGACCACGTTGGTCATTTATTTGCAATTGAGTTTCTATCAGTTTTGTTTTGTAGGTCCATATGAAACGCAATGAGACTGTGACTCCTATCTGTGATATTCCTGATGAAATGTGTTTTTAATATTCTTTGTTTCTGCCAAGTGAACATGGATGCTGTCTGAATGTTGCATGGGCAAGCTGAGCCTTTGTATCCGTATTCACAGTGCACAATCCTTCCTTAAAAGCCTAGCGCATCTGGGGTCCTGTTTGTCATTTGATATGGGAGCACTTCTCATCCTTCAGCCGCTGCCCTCCTTTGGCTTGGATGTCAGCCATAAAACTCATATGATGTCAAACGATGAAAAAACTCTCCCAGCAGCTTTGTCTGACTCGCTACTGAGCGTTTGCTTGTGCCACGTGTGTTTTCCCCCTCCGCTGCGGTGGCCCTGAAGGGCTGCGTGCGCTTACCTGGCCCCTTTGAAACACTGCACACAAACCGCCCGCTCACGGGGCCCTGGCAGAGCGGCTGCGGGGCTGCCTCTGGCACTTCCCGTTACAGTGTTTGCCTCGTAAGAAAGAAGATACTTAGGGCGGGGCATTCATTATCCTTGATTTTTGTGTGCATGTCCTTTTGACACCAAACCAGTCGCGTGTCGGATTGAAGGCAGCCTCAATGTGCTAAGCTCAGTAACAATCTGTTTAGCTTCTCATTTTAAAGGAAGTTAGTTTTTTTCAATTTTCTCCCCATTCAGCTCAGGTTTTACATTTCTTCTTATGAAGAAGAGCTGTTACATGCTGCCTTTAAAATGATACTCAAGCTTTCCTTCAGCCTTTCTTCAGAAGTCAGCTGCCTGAATTTCTGCAGGTAACGCAGCGGTGCTTTGCTAACTGGAATGCAGCTTTGCAGCACTAGAATCATGGAATCATTAAGGTCAGAAAAGATCTCTAAGAGCAAGTCCACCTGTCAACCCAACACTACCATGACCACTAAACCATGTCCCAGACTGCCACATATGCACGGTTTTTGAATACCTCCAGGGATGATGAATTCAGCACCTCCCTGGGCAGTCTGTTCCAACACCTTACTGCTCTTGCAAGAAATGAATTCTTCCTAATATCCAATCTAAACCTCCTCTCATGCAACTTAACCCCATTTCCTCTCATCCTATCACGAGTTACTCGGGAGAAGAGACCAACTCCCACCTCACTACAGCCTCCTTTCAGGTAGTTGTAGAGAATCTCAGTCTCCTCTTCTTCAGACTAAACAATCCCAGTTCCCTCAACTGCTTCTCATAAGACATGTGCCCCAGACCTCTCACCAGCTTTGTTGCCCCTCTTGTACCTGTTCCGGCACCTCAATGTCTTTCTTAAACTATGGTGCCCAAAACTGAAGCCAGTCGCCAAGCTGTGGCCTCACTAGTGCCAAGTCCAGGGGCACAATCACTTCCCTACTTCTGCTGGACACACATAAAGGTCAGGATGCTGTTGGCTACTTTGACCACATGGCCACACTTCTGGCTCATATTCTGGTCTACCAGCACCTTGGGTCCTTCTCTGCCTGGCAGCTTTCCAGCCACACTTCCCCAAGCCTGGAGCATTGCTTGGGGTTGTCATGACCCAAGTGCAGGACCCAGCACTTGGCCTCGTTAAACCTCATATAGCTGACCATCAACGGCACATCGATCTACCATGTCCAGATCCCTCTGCAGAAGCTTCCTACCCTTGAGCACATCAACACTCCTGTTCCATTTGGTGTCATCTGCAAACTTGCCAAGGGTACACTCGATCATTTATTAATTGGGCCAGACAAAGATTTTATGAGCCAGAGGAGCTGTTTTATGCCCATAGCAAACATTTCCTCTTTTCTTGGGCTTACCTGCAAATCATCTCTTTAACTAGTCTGCACAGTCCAATGGGCCACTGAAAACCAATAACATCTCTGTACATGAATGCCTATGACTCACTCTGTCAAATTTTTCAAAACTAGAAGCCGAAGCTTCTTTTTTGCTTTTCCTTTCAAATTTCCAGATCTGGGTTCAATGCTTACTTCCTTTCTTGTTCTTTTCTGGTCTAAAGATTTTTTTTTAAATCTTGGTCTTTACATGCATGTCACAGTCAATATGCTCCAGTACCATGGCTGCACTGTATGCCCCAGGTGTAGGTGCCACAACAGAAATCTCAGTGTTATCATTCCCTGCTCACTTGCTGCAGTGGCCAGTGGCCCAATGTCCCCCTTGAACTGGTAGATTATTTGAAGTAGGTTCTGCTGTAAACCAGCTAGCCTTGGAGGCTACACTGTTAGTGTGTGTGTACTCAAAATATATTTCTGAATACAAAAAGATAGTGGAAAACAGGTTTGCAGTATTTTAATAAACCAACAGATTGAGGCCAGAGAGTTACAAATTACTGAATATCATTGCCTCTATTATTTGTGTGTGTATATATATTATGGAAACAGTGAGCTCTCCCATTCTTCTTTTTTCTTGTTATAGGAAGAGATATTGTATTTACATAGTTCCTTAATGATTTATTTGTTCTTTTTTCAGTCTAAGTTACTGAATCAAAGAGATATGCTCAAGTATGTGATCCTGAAAGTTAGCTTCTTTTTCCTGAAGTCCTTTATGCTATGCTTTTCCACAGTCTTTTTGCCAATTTTTCAGACTTCTGAAGTGGAGGTCTTCTCCAGTGCATTTGCTTGCAGCACTCTGTAAGACAGCTCAGTAATCACTGTGATACCAATTTACAAATACACTGAAATAAAGTCTACTTTCAAAAATGCATTAATGGCCCTTGTGTAAGGGCAATGCTGGGGACACACTTCCTTTTCTCACTGCTGCTTCCCCGGAGAATTTCCTGCTGGGGTGGTTTACGTGCATTAATTTATTATTGCCTCATGTTATTAACCACTAGTTCTGTTTCTGTGGTGCAGAGATCTGGTCCAAACATGGCAATGAGAAAAGTGCCTAGGTACTGAAGAGCTAAGCCTGCCCATTCCTCAGTTTTTGGCCTTTGCTTGTTTCCCTTTCAGCTCGACTATTTATTCCCTCTTACTAAGTAACAATCCTTTTGTTCCTGTGCCACACAACAATATGCGTAAGCCAAAATATTTGACCTTTGAAAGTTTGTTGTCACCATTTTATGTATCTGTCAGGACCGTGAACCTTTAAAGCCCAACCCAGAGCCTCCTAAGGTCAGTAGAAGAGTTCCCGTTCTCTCTGGCACATTTTGGATGGTGTCCCGAGAACAGTCAGTACCTCACCCTTTCTGCTACCCTGTTTGTGGCAGCTTGCTGTGGGCTACAGACTGAATTCAAACCTATATTGTGTTTTTTTTTCTTTGCCATCAATCTGTAATCTAAAATTTCTGTTTTAAAGTGCTTTCCATGCAATCTTCTATTGAGTTGAATTTTGTCATGCATATGGAAGAACATCACAACTTGTAACAGGAATGAAACTTTAATTGGAAGTCTTCTTTTGTATTAAAGAGAATTTTGGTGTTTTCAAAGAAATACCACGTTTTACCCTTACGTTTATAGGATTAATATACATCCTTGAAAATTTGAAACAGTGTTTTGATGTGTATCACCAAGTACAGTGAGTGGTTCTATGGTGATCCTAAGTGCCAGTCTGGGCTTAGGGGGCAGTTGGAAAAAAAAAATAAAACCCATAAACCAACAGTGGATAGAATATACATGGTTTCCTTCCATTAGAAGGTAAATAGTGCAACCTTATGAGGTGATGTTGAAGCTGCATGGGTCACAGTCATGCTGTCAGCCATGGAGGCAGAGCTACATGAGAACAAAGGAATGTCACAGGTACCATTTGAGGAACGGGTACAAATTTCTGCATAGTCTATTGAAGATTTTTATTTCCAAAAATTGTATCTTCACAGAGAATTTGCTGCACAATGGAATAAAACATGTAAAAACCCCACCTATAGACAGAACAGAAACCCATATGTACATACACATATATTTCACATAATGTTAATATAAAAGGAATAACATTTCTTATACTGGATGTAGTCAAGGCTCTCCCACCAGAGGTAACAGCGGTGGGCTCACTTCCAGCTACTATCCACAGAAAAGTGGGTCTAGACTGAGGTCTACTTCAGTACTTAAAAAAAACCTACTGAACAGCCAGGTCTTTTCTTTGTCTCTTTTTTCAGACTCTTTCCTCTCCTCACCTTTAGTTAAAACTTTTCTGCAAAATTTTCAAATAGATTTCCAGTCCTTTATAATCTTAAACCCCTTGTCCAAATGTTATCTGTGTTGTGATGACGAAGTTCTAAGAGCTATGCTGTTCCTAACCACAGTGCTCTCCTAGTAACGGTACTATTTTTATTGATATTTTCACTAGCAAGCCTTGATGCTTTTGTTCTGTAATACTAATACCATTAGCGGTGCTATAAATGTAGTAACAAAGGCAGAAAGCTGCAATTATATAGTACTTTTTCAGATGGTTTCCCAGAACTCATGTCAGTCTTGCTTGTTAGTGAAATGTTCAAGTAGAAGAAAGATAATACATTTGCTGCCAAATCAATCAGTTAAAATTTGCTGCTTCAGTGTAACTTGGCTATTGTACAGTCAGATGGCAACAGCAGATACCTTTCAGGACATGTTTATGGGAAGTACTGCATCGTAAAAGGTGCCCTAGCTGTAGGAGGGGATCAGTCCATCTTCTTTCACCTTCCTCTCCCCTCTTATACACAACCTGATCCTGCCACCATTCATGCCATGCTGTGAGAGAGCAGAAAGGACCTCTTACCCAATTCAGTGTGCAGCTTCCACACTGAATTTTTAGTGTTGACCATTAGTGGTCATCCTGTGGGTGTGATGGAAGCAAATTCAAATTGGCTGGTGAAGAACAGGTATAAAATTTGCCTGTATATTAATGACAGGAACCTCAGCAACAATCAAAAGGAAGTGAAGATGTTTAGTCCTGACTTATTTTACTGCTGGATTAGATTTTATAACTAGAATATTAAAATCAATACCTCTAGCTTGAAAGACAGACTAGGAAAAACAGAGTGATTCCAAACTGTGGAATATCTACAAAATGTAAAGGAAAAGTACAATTCTAAGCATGTGCGTTGAATGGGACCTCTGGAGATCATTCCGTACAAGCTCTCTCTTGAGGCAGGACCGTTACCAGCACTACATCACATCAGACATGGCTTTGTCTATCCAAGTCTAGAAAAGCTTCAAGGACAACAGTTTGCATAGCCTCTGAAGGTGACCTCTGGGAATGGTGGAGCTGCTAGGCTGCCTTCATTCACAGGCAAAGTGGAGCATAGTTAATTCAAGTTCTGTCTGCAGAGACACAGAGATTAAATGTGGAATTAATTTGCTTAGCAGGATTTCCTTTAAGTAGACCTCCTCTTTGTTCCTGACAGGGCTATAGTTTTGATTGCTCTTCTGCTCTGCTTTAGTGTGCTTGACTTCTGGTAATGCACTTGCCTCACGAGCCCATGATATTATGATTAATTTTATTAAGTACCAACCCAAACAGATCTTAAAAATAGTGGTAAATTTAGTTTAGAATTGATCAGAAGTGATCAATTCTAGAACTGATCAGACAGAAACTAGTAGCATTTTTAGGACTCCAGTTTTAGTGATGTTATTAAGTCATTTTTAAACAGTCTGTGTGATTTTGCAGGTTTTCAGGTGATAAATTGTTAGGAGCAAATGACTAATCTTATAAAGTACACAAAATCACCTATTGGAATGGCTGCAGTAAAAATAATGATGTAATAGTGATATAATGCAGTTTCATAATAATATTGTGAAACTCCTATTAGCAATATTTTCTCACTGATCAGTGAGCCCTTACTCCTCACTGGTTCAGCTGTCAAGTCAGAATGGTGGTTGTGCTAGTTGATGGAGAGAGGTGAGGTCCTCCAGACAGTGACTTGGAGCAGTGGGATGACTGAGCCTGAATTAGTTTGTCATTCTGACTCACGCTCCAGAGGAGCCTCTTTCTCTCCATTTAATACAGAAAGAGCCTTACAGGTGGAAGCTAGGTGATATATTTCCTTTGGTGTCTGTCAGCAACTTTCATCAATACACAAAACACCCTAGTGCTACAAGACCAGTCCTGAAAAGAAGATCAAAGCAATACAAAGGGGTCAAAAAATGTGGAACAGACACGCAGATTGGGGGATTATCCCAAAAAATTCTGAAATACCTTTGGTAGCACCATCCTGGCAAAGCAGTGGCTACTCAGAGTAACAGATCCTGGGAAGAAAGGAAAGAGAACTATCAGGTAAAAGCCAGGAAACTGTTTCTGCCTTGGCACACTGGATATTTGAAAGTCAATAGAGGCCTATGTTTAATTCTGGAATCCACATTTCTTAATGGAAATGCAGAGTACATACAGCCTGAGCATTGGTCAAGGGAATCTTAAGAGAAGATGAAAGTAGGACAGTGGAATAGGGATCAGATAGAGGGTGGACAGTTCAGGCTCATAAAAGGGCATAACTAGATCTTGCAGCTGGGAGTGAAAGTAGAAATAAGTCAATGAATCCTCAGTGAGAGCATCATTAATTATTTGGATGCATTATATAAGGAGGTTATATATTCAGTATTTTTTGAGGCCTTAAGGAAATGGCAGTGTTTTTTTAAAGGTTCTAAGGCATGTTCCAGTGAAACCTCTAAAGTCTGTGCCAAGAAAATCATCTATCATCACAGTGTATGGCTTTAAGGTCTACGAGAACAATGTTTTTGCCAGTTGTTAGAGTATTATTGTCTTCAGCAGTGTTGTTTATACTTTGACTTTACTATTAGAAAGTTATTCAGTGCATGCAAATGTCAGTGTGCTCTGGGCAGCTTCCTTGATTGTTTGAGGAGACACTACCCCATGCTTAGCTTTGAAACTTGGCAAGCGTGTCTGATCTGGGAGAGGGTTTGGACATACAGTTTCAGTGATGAAATCCAGCTGATGTTCAGAGGAAAAGTCTACTCCCAGAACACTCCTAGGAGGCCACTGAAAAAAAGACACTGTGCATATTGCTAGGAAAGCAATGGAAGTTAAGTTATGTATGAGTTTTTTTTTTTCTCCCTCTTGTGTAAGTTAACAATACAGGCAAGATCAAAAGTATGGACTTGCACACCAATATTTGCCAGCTTTCTCTCTATCTTCCTGATGTCCCCATCCCTGAGAAGGTAAAATCTTCTGAACCTGAAATCCTTACAGGGTCAAAACTCTTGCTGAGTTATGGGACTGAATCCTTACTGGACCTTGCTGAAAACTACATTCACATTACAGGTCTTCAGCAGAAAGTGAATCCCACTGTGGACTCTTCTGCTCCTGTTACCCTATTGCTTACTTTGGAGATAGATTGCCCATTTCTGGGCAGGTGGAGGTCTTCACCTCCTTCTGCCAGGAAAGCTTGTCAGTGAGGTTTTGGAGGAGCCTACAGGTCTGCAGGAGATGCTAAACCTACACCCTGCAGTTGTATCCTTCCTCTCGTGGATGAGGAGCCGAGGTGTTCACTGCAGCACTGAGCAGGATGCTATCTGCAGGGTGGAGGGGCCATCAGCTTGATGTGTGGTCAGGGTCCATGGGAGGACTTTTCCTTGTGCCAGAAGGGTGAGTTGCAGATCAGCTGGGAGGTGCATCTACACAGAGTAGCCTTTGGTGGTGAGCACCAGTGTTTTGTATGCAGCTGTTCCCTTCTGTGAAGGTAAACAGTTTGATCTTCAAAAGGCACTACAAAAAGCTGACACAAAAAAAAAATGTTTCTCTGCAGCTTGCCCTAGATTTGGAAGCTTTGTAATTTTATTCACATTTCTGGCTTATGCTAGGTAGAAGGAGTAAAAGTCATACATTAGATAAAAAAAATAACAAATCACAGGAGAAATTTATTTACTTCAGCTGGAGTGGGAATGCTCACCTGGTTATTGGCATGTCTATAGGTCACAAGGTGTATTAGTAGAGAAGAGCTATTGTTCTTTGAGCCAGGCTCATTTGTTCCTTTAACAAATGCCCCATTTAAAAGAAAAAAAAAGCCCTTAAGGGTAAAACAAGGGTATATAGCTATAACGTAATCTGATCATTCAGCTACATTTTAATGATCTTTTGTATACTTTCTCTAGCTACTCTATGCCATTATTGCAGTTAGGTTTACACCTTCAAGTTTTTAAATTTATTTAGTTCTTAACACTGTAGTTTAGTTCTTTCATTGTTTAGTGGTTTTATCAGCTCCTGAGGTTTTCCCAGGTAGCATCTCTATAACTTTGGGAGTTATTGGTACATAAAGTTTCCCATATAAAAGACACCTGTGAGGTCTGCAGAACTCCTCTGCTGACTGCACAGCCCAGCACAAAAGACAAGGCCATTAATAGGAAGCACACAGGCCAGAGGTTGCCATCCCCTTCCAAAGAATACAGGAAGGATATGATGTGACAAACATCAGGAGGTATAAATAAATCAATATATTCACTCATGGTGCATAATATAGCAAAGGAGAGAGTAACCTGAGCTACAAACCAAGGCATCAGTCCCATTCCAACCATACAGAAATCACCATAGTAGCTGCCAAAGAAAAGCACTGCTACATACCAAACTCTCAGTCTGTCCTGGTCTTGTCTGTCCCATTGTTGCTGGAAACTCTCATTACAATGGACAGTCAGCAAACCAGCCCACCACAATAACAGACAAACACCCCACACCACCCCAAGGCAAAGCCAGCTTTCATACTATCGACTTTAGAGGCAGGACACCTGATATTAATTCTAAAGGCAGGGAGCACTCGCTGTTAATTTCCCAGTTGGCCTTCACCCAAGGCTGGCTAGGCCTTGAGAGAAAACCAAGAGGGAGGTCTTTCCTGCCTGGTTGTAGGCATCATCCATATGTCAACTTTGATTCAGGGCTTGGAGTTTAGACCCCAGCACTTCAAGATCCTGTGCAGATATTGTCATGATTTTATTGGTGGAAAGATGAAGCAAATAAATTTAATTAATAAAATTAATAAATTAATAAAAGCATTTATTTTAAAATATTAGCAATTAAAAAATATTTTTAAACACAGCTTTGAAAATAATGCCACATGAAGAAACGTCTAAATGGAAAGGTCATAATTAAAAAAAACCTGCATGAACCTTCACTTTTTTTCCTGAATGTACTTGATTGTAAATGTTTGTATGCTTCTAAAGAGAAGACACTTTGGATGTAGCTAAGGAGCTGCTTAAATGCAGTTCAGAAGCTGACTCAGCCCTGTAGGAAGCATTCATTCAGCCTGCAGAAGAGATGGAACCCTTGAGGAAAAGAAATGGATGCTACTCTGGGAGGAAGCTGGCACCTCTCTTCACTGTGTGGAGTTATATTGTGATGTTGATGGGAATGGAAAGGATAAAAAGTAAACCAAAATCATGTGGGCAGCAATCCTGCCTTAGTCAGGATGACTCTGAGGATGGGCTGAAAGCCTTAGTATTGGTATTCTCTTTCCTGTTATTTTTCTAAGGACTAATTCTGAGTTGCAGAGAGCAGTAGCAGGATGGCAAAAGGAGATGCTTGTAGGCTTAACTGGGCTGATTTGAAGGACTGGAATATGGTTAAGATGGATTAGGTGTTTTACATTGTTACTGCCCTTTGTGCCTTGGGAAGTAATTCTGGCAGTGGGTTGTGGCTTAGCATCATGTCTTGGCAGTTTGCAGAGGCCTGTGCTCTCAGGTCTCAGGCTGCTGTCTGCTGTTACATGCTAATGCACACAGTGTGCGTGGGGTGATCAGCACCTCCAGGTACCTCGCTCAGCATCGGGGGCAGGACACAGAGAAGTGAGAAGAGCATTGAAACAAATAGGTGGAGGGTAGGGCAACTGGCCAGGCACAAAGGCAAACTGGTTCACATGAAAGGATGAGGTTCTTTTACTGTACTGAGGGAATGATAGCTAACAATATCGAAAGCTGCTCTTTCCTGCAGCAGGGAGGGCAGCACAGAGGGGGTTATATAGTTATGGGGGGGCCCTTTTGCCTCATAAATACACAGTCATATATTACCTGTATGCCAGGGTATCTGCCCTCGTACCATCTGCCCATGCAAAGCTCATTGCAAGATCAGGCTTGTCTTAAATTATGATCAGGGTGGAAGTGGTAAGTGCAATAAAACCATGCAAATTTTTTGGCTGAGTTGCAGATACTTCTTTCAGTTTCATGTTAGGTAAAGGTATTGCACTGGGAGTAGAGTGCAATTGCATAGTTAAGATGGCATCTTTCATTTTATTCTAGGAAAAACCAACCAATTACATTTCTTCAGAAGAGTAAATATTCAAGGTTTCCTAGTGTCAGAGTAGCCTGTTTGTTTTTGCTGGGTATCTGTGAAACCACTGTGACTTTTTGGGGAGCTGTGATTAGTCAAGATTACAGGAGATGTGATTAGATGAAGGAGGTGTTTGATATGTGGATTTCACTTGGACTCAGACCTCTTGCTTTGCATTCAATTAAGAGCTGGAGTGTTTGTGCTGCTGGGGGTCAGGAACATGGATCTATTCCTGAGGTGGCCATAAAGCACTGGTGTGCCCTCAGAGGAATTCAACTTTAAACAAAATCAGTTTGTGTATAATGCACCCTCTTCAGAACGAGGTACCTCACAGCCACTTGTCAAGAATGGAAGAGAGCTGTGATCATGGCTGCTTCAAAGGAAAAACAATTTTGAGAAACTGTTATTGATTCCAGCTAAACAAAAATGCTGATTTTGTGCATATGGACTGTAAGTCATTCTCTTGTTCAGAAGAATGTATTTTGAAGGAGGATGTGTGGCCCATTCTTGCTTTTCATTCAGTGTGCACTACACAAGCCATTCTTGTGTCTTACGTGCATTTCTTCGTGCCATAATATTCCCTAACCTAGCTAAGTCAAAATAATTTATCTTAGATTTTAGTTTTCATTATGTACCCCCTGATTTTGTATTTTGTCCAATTTAGTGAAACAAGAACTTGCCATTTCAGTTTACTGCAAGGTAGTCAAGACTTCTTCACAAAATGGGAGAAACTAATAACTTCTCACCAGATTTCAGAGCCAAGTCTGTGCATATCAGCTAACTGACTGCAAACAGTTGTAGTCCAAAAACTTTTTTTATTAGCCTAATGAAGTTCATGAACTTATTAGTTAGAAATTTTGATGTTTTCCCTTTTTTCTTCAGATGACACTGGCTGTCCTAGTAGCCAGTCAGTATCTCCAGTTAAGACTCCTTCTGATGCTGGAAACCGTCCAATCAGTTTTTGCCCTGGTAGCGATGGAGAGTTCTCCAGGAAGAAAATCAGTCCAGGGACAATGAGCGATGGGAACCCGCAGCTGGCTCGATTTAAGAAGGACACAAAGACAATCCTTGTAAAGCCCGGTGAGTGTGGCATAATTCCTTTCATTTCTTTAATTACACATTCTAATTGACTAGTACCTCTACAGGTGGCTACACAGATTATGTTGTGCTGTCTGTGATACCATTAATGCTGACAGTAAATTAAAAACAAAATAGTTGGGTTGTTTCTATGAAGTCACCTGCAAGATCTAAAAACACTGTTGGTATTGGCTTTTTCATGGAAATATAATTAACTGATGTGTTCACATTCTTTTATAAGGCTCAGTGATGATGTCAAATAACTGAAATTGATTTTATCCTGTTTCATGGTAATTGGACACATATTTCACTGGCCAAAGATAAATGACTCTTACTATCAAAGCAAAGAATTATAGTCTTCTGATGCTGATAGATTTATTGTTGTATCCTGCGTAAAGTTTATGCTGCTGGGCTGTGATAGCTCAGGGGATCCAACATGTCAAACCAAGGTAAGATAACAGGCAGCCTATGTGGGAGTTAGGCAGGTGTAGATCCATTTTACATTGGCTGAATCAAGAGCATGTCTCCTGTTGCCTCAGGCTAATGGACCACCTCGGATCACCAAATAAATCAGCACCTGCTTGTTGCACATCCAAGACTAAATATCCTGGTGTGTCATTGGCTGCTTTAACTTTAATGAGTAGATATAAAATATTTGTGTGATTCTTGTACAGGCAGCTCTTGATTACAAATGGCCAGGATATTTGTGCTGTTATTTAATTAATCATGGAGACAGAGAGAGGGTTTTGACCCAGTACAGAGCCCGCTGCAGAACTGACACGGTTTATATGCTCAGATACCTCCTGGATATACTGTTTCCAGAGCTGTTTTATCTCTGGAAGCAATTTTGATACCTCAGTGAGAGCAGACTCAGATTTACCAGCAGTATGTTTAATCCAGGAACAGTAGAGAATGCATTGCAAAAACTTCACTGGCTTGGTCACTGAAAGAGCTGATTAAATCTGACTTACCACCGTCCCTGGAAGGTCTTCAGCTCATTTAATAGCACCATGTTACTCAAGTGTTCCCAGTCTCCCATCGCTCTGCATAATGGATGACAATATTTTTTCAAGGTTTGTTTTCTGTTCCATTAAAAGCAAGGAATCTAATGGAGGCAAAATGCAGTGAGTATGGTACATGACAGTCAAATCTCTAGTCGTGGCTGCAACAACCATTTTGTATGTGAATATGGATGTAGCTTAGCAAAATGTGGATAAAGAATTTTGAAAGGTTTTTATCTATTGAGAAGACCTATACACATGGAAAAGAGCTACGCACTTGTTTCAATAAGTTACTTCATTGTTTTCAATTATTACACTTAAATTGACCTATAATGTCAAGTTAGTAGCCTTTTGCAGTAACAGTCAAAAGTAATCTTCATTTTAGTTGGTGGTATTATTTAAAGTCTTTGAATGAACTTAGTTTAGGTATTCAGCTGTTCTTGTAAGTGGGTGATTCTGTAGCTTTCAGCATCTCTGCATTGATTGATCTCTAAGGTTGGAAAATTTGTCTCTAGACTTCAAGTGTATTGCTCCTGAGAACCATCAAAACTCTCAGAGCGGGAACCAGGTCTAATTTACAGAGTACTTCTAAGTTCCTCTTGTCAAATATATTTCACATTTTTTTAGTGGAAAGTTGTCCAAAAAAATCATACTCAGTGTGAAACCTGGCAAAGATGAGGGACATTCTTGAAACAGGGAGCACACCAGGGGACAACTGGGGTTCTTTTCTTCACTGTAGGCCACAGCAGTTCGTGTAATTCTGTCCCATTGCTGTCTTTTGGCGGATCCAGTCTCTTCCCGACGACATCCTTGCACATGAAGTTCTGGTGACTTAGCTGGGAAAATCTAGCTGTTGCGCAAAGAGGAGGCCTTGTCATGTTAAAAAATAAGTAGGGAGTAAAAGGGGAGCAGTAGAAAGGAAGTAGTACATGGGAGAACAACAGCAACATGTCCTTGCTGTATGTAACTTAGTTCTGCATACAGATGGATATCTCAAACTACAGCACAAAAAGACTTGTGTGTAATATCTTTCTCTCTACCATAAGTCCATAAGGATTTATAGAGATAATCTCTACTTTCTATCTGAAACGTCTTCTGATAATGACTACATAGCAGGGGCCAGACATGAGAGACAAAATTCCAGCCTACCACTATCTTTCACAGGCTCTTTTACAGTGCTACGTTTTTGTAGGCAACTACATCAATCAGTGTGCACCTTCAAAGTGCCTGTCGCTTTGCCGAAAATTTATCTGTTGCCAGGATTGTTTTCTTGGAACATGCTGAATCTCAGAAGTAACACTCACACAAATATTTAGATAATTCAGGAAATGTCAGAGTGGGATCACACTGAGAATGAACCCTGAGACTTTTTTTTAAGGCTGTTCCCAAGCTCCAATGATTTTCTGCTACTCTAGCAACATCAATTCATCTTTCTTTTTTATACTTCAAAATATGAAGTATGACCTAGCTTTTTTTTCCTCTAACAGCCTCAGGCTTTGTTATGTGGATCTAAGTCATCTTCAGCTCTTGAAGTATTAACAAACTAGATTTGGATATCATTCATAATTTGTGCTGTTTGCATAGCAAGTCATACTTGCATACGCATCTTGGAATGCGTTATCACTGCATCTTGCTAAACCTCTGAAAGATTTATAATCATGAAGATGTTATTCATTTGGAGTAGATAGGAATGTTTTTTATTGCATTAAATCCAAATCACACCAGTGTTATAGGTGAATTTGGCTTAAAATTAGTGACTGCATTCCCAGGAAAGGATGGAAAGGACAAATACATTAAAGAAGATATAGAACATCCACTCCAGGAGGAAGTTATGAGCCGTTTAAGTCCAGGATTTTAGAATTAGTTCCCCCTTTTGCATGTGATTCATTTATTCAACATTAAAAGAATAGAAAATGTGTTGCAGAAAATTGCCCCACAAAAAGGCACAAAAATCTTAATTAACACTAGACCTACCTACTTTTGTGTCAAGATGCTGTGCTGAATCCTACACTTTTGGTGGCTGAAGCCTTCTGACACAGATGGACTAGAGGTGTTGTGGATGGACCCTCCATCCATGGAGGTATTCAAAACTCAGCTACACACAGTCCTGGTCAGCTTGCTTCAGCTAGGCTTGTGTGAGCAGGTAGCTGGACTAGGTGATCTCAAAAGGTTCCTTCCATGCTTGGCAATTCTGTGATCCTGTGTTGTCTGAAATTTTTTTTCCTTTAAATAGTGCATTACCCAGATCTATAGTTAAGTAGTTATGAGGCACAATTTATGCTTTCAATGCCCTATCTTTCATGTCTGTGTACTGACATTTCATTTACAATGAGTTCATAGAAATGAAAGAATAAAAAAAGAAAATTCTAACAATCACTATTCAATTAAAAATGTCATTTAACTTTGAGCCAAAGTAAGTAATGTAGTACTTGGCATGTGTTACCAGTATGATCTTCTCTGCCTCTGGCTGGTGAATTTGTCGTGTCAGGAGTGGATGAGCCTTGGGTTAGGATGTCCTAGTCTGAACACATTATTCTTTGAAAACTTTGGGACTATTAACAGTTTTAGGAGAGGCAGATGGAGTGGACTATATTAGATTTAAATTGGCTATGAGTACAGTGTAGGTGTGGGTGCTTTTTTAATCAGCATTGGAGCTGATGATAGTTAACAAAAAGGAGGCAAGGGAAATGACCCTGGGCATTTGGAAATATTAGTTAGAGGTAAATAAGACAAACAGTTTAGACAGAAAATGCAGGTGTTAGCTGCAAATTATATCTAGCTATTAAAAATAACACTCTTCCTGCAGGTTTGTTTGGTTGGGTTGTTTTGTGTGTTTGTTAGTTTGTTGGGGTTTTTTGTTTGGTTGGTTTTGTTTTTTGTTTTTGTTTCTGTTTTTTTTTGTACTGTCTAGCATGTGAGGGTTAGATTCCCAGGATACTAAATGTCCAGGAATTTATTCTTGAAGGCACCCTGTGCAAGCAACAAATAATGGCTAGTTAACCCATTAGTGTAAACTTAGCAGATAGGTTTACCCATATTGCTATTCTACTTCCATATGTGTCTATATTCTAAAGGCAGTCACTTTGATTGTTTTGAAAACAAAACATAGAGCTCTCATTTAGTTTATATTACTGACATCTGGCTGTACTGTTTTACAGACCTTTTGCCACCCCCCTCCCTTTCTTCAGTATGACAGTATGGGAAAAATAGTGTCTGACTGATAAATATGAATGTGCTTTGCTTGAAAAACAGATTAGTTGTTGTATAAATACTGCAAAAGGATTGTCTTCGAGGTAATTCTGTAAATACACTTCACTGTGAAGAATTTCACCTTTCTGTTAACAGAAGGATGCAAGGATAGGACTTTGTTTTAGCTTGGGAAGGCTGATAAAATATTAGAAAGACATGTCTCACTAGTGCATTTATCCAAGAACATTTGTATTTTGTATTTGCATGGGTTTTGTTCATTCTCTGTACCAAATTTCTGCAAGCAGTGGGAAAAAATAATAGAAGTGTTGTTGCCATTGTTCAGGAACAACGGTACAGAACACAAAAAACAAGCTACAGAATGTGCTAACTTCCTATGGCATGCAAAGAGGTTCATTGTTGGTTATAACTACAAGTTTGTCGTTTTACCTCTTATGTTGAAATAATTTTTAAAATGTTGCTGGTGTACTATGTGTTCTAAGACATAATCACTTGTTAAAAAAACAAGCAAGCAAGCAAACAAAACCAAACCAACAGAAACCCTGTATTTGAAGGTAGCAATCTGCCTTGGCAAATCACTAAAATAAATTGGTGTGCTTCATTTTAAAAGCAGGATCATGCAAAGGTGAAAGCAATGAGAAGACTGGTGACCTCGGTGTAAGGTGTTTCTCTCCCTACTGTGGCTTATTTAGCAGTACTTTACAACCCAGCTTCTTTTCTGGGTGAAAGATAATTAGGAGCAAGGATATGTCAAAGAGCATTTAACACGGTTACAAATGCAGGATTTAATCAGAGTACATCATGCTCCCATCCTGCAATCAGTCATAACCTTACATTTACTTGTGCAGTGTAAATGGGGAATTTTGGGCTTCTGTTATTGAGAATATTCAGATGGTTAAATATGTAGCTAGCGTCATGTGCATAAGAATACCGAAATTAGGGAATGAGCTGTACCTGATTCAGTGTACTTTACATAGAACAAAAAAAAATCTTCTGAAGATGGAGTTCATAACAAATGGTGGAGCATCTTTCCTCTCAGTTCTCCACATATTTGTTTCTTTAGCACTTCCTTAAAATATTTAAATCAATAATAAACAATCTCTTGATGTGCCCATGTTTAGTGATAAGCATAAAGCATAAATTCTCTGAGGGGTGCAGAGGAGCTCACAAGTGAGAAGAGGAGAAGAAAAAACCCAAGTTCCCTGAGTAACTTAAACTTGATGAGGGTGGCTTTAACTTGAGCATTAGATTCTTTATGGAGCTCAATATTTGGCAAAGAGTAGATACACAGTGGTCAATGATGTGTGCTTCTGGAAGGCTTTCTGTCTGCTTTTTAAACCATTGCCTCGGCAATAAAAAGGGAAGAAGCACTTGAGCATATGGCATCTTCCTCAGGTGTAAGCCCATGGTTTGAGCGCTTCACTTCTGACCTACACCAGATAGCAGCCGGTGTAACTATCCTGACATTCAAATCCAATGGTACACAACATTAATTTCCTGTACAGTTTCAATTTCACCCTTCTCCCTTTTTGATATATGCGTTTGATAATTTTATTTGGCACAAAGTTTTTGAGATCTTTTCTAACTCGGGCTACAACAAATACTACTGCGGCAGTTTTCAGCCCTATTCCTTTTTCTTAGTTACTGTTGCTTTTCCTCCTCCTCTCCACCTTTCATTTTGGGCCTGTACAAAATAGCTACTGCTGATTTTTTTTTTTAAATAACAGTGTTTCTGGATAGTAATTCTGTATGTACTGTGAGGCCTCCTGCATATTTTACTGATGGGAGCTGCTTTAATTTCACGTTCTGTTGCTATGGAGCTGTGTAGATCTGTTTACTTGACCTGCCAGCACAGGGAGTTACTAAGGACTTGGTCACCATGGGTACCAGAGGACGGGGTGTGCTTTGTGGGGAGGAGAACATACACATCTCACCCTCCACGAGTGAGGATGCCATGCCCAAGTTCAAGCCCATCCTATTCTCAGAGCTTGCATCCTAGAGTGAGCCCAGAGGGATGTCACCCTGCAAAGGTTTGGTGTGTTGTAGCAGTCAGTGCCGTGAGGTCTGGTGGACAGCACTGAGGTGGAAGCTGCTGCAGGGTGGTCCATCATTTGCATAGCCTAGCCCCCTCCGCATGCATCACAAAGTCCAGGTCCCTGTGACAGTTTTGGGATGGTCCCTCCCAATTGGACCAGTGCAACCAGTAGATCCACTACAGCTTCTCTGTCTGGCATAAATCCCACAGGTTTAGTGATTCAGAAGAGGTGAAATTTCAATCTGCAGGTCTCCTTAGCCAACCTTCAGGAGCTGTGGGCTGCAGATGGAGACTGGCTGTCTTTCTGTGGTCCAGTGACTGGTTCCATTTCTCACAGGAGATGGGACAGCTTTAATAGGCAAATCTGCCACTTCCCTTCTGGGCGTTACAAGAGCTGTTTGAGATGAGGGAGATGTGAATTCACAGTTGTGAGCTAGGTTGGAGAGAGCAGAAATGGACTGTAATTCATGTGACCTAATTTCCATACCTCTAATGTAGTTGTGATCAAGTCTGCCTGCACAAGTGCACGAAGGTCCTATTTTATATTAAAGGAAATATAAATAAAACCAGTGAAGATAGTGCGCAGCCTTTCTGACAAAATATATAAGCATTTACTTTAGGACAAGATAAATAATGCCTTGAATACACTGGTTATACTGACTTACTTCCCAGTGGCAGAAAATGGGACCAAGGTTGCTCACACATGGTATCTACATTAGAGATATCCATGTTTAGCCAAATGAATCTCAGCCTTCTCCTGTGTTCCTCATCAGGTCTCTGACCATTCTGCTGTTAGCCCTTACTGAAGCCAAGTACAGTCTCCATCTCTTTTAAGGAAAGTCAGTGTTGGACATTCAGTTGTAGAAGAAAATTAATGTTTGAATTGTGGATCTTCTAGCAGGTCTAATTAGATGTCTTTTCCTCTTCTGTTCATTCCTGATAAGCTTAGGCTCTTTCAGTTTGTTTCTGAGGACCACCACCCAAGATGCCTAGCACTTCACAGGGAGATTCTGTATCTCATTTTGCACTGTGGATTCACAGGAATGAGGTAATTTTAGGACAGAAGCTAATTACATTGCACTGAAGTGAAAAAAAGTGCTCTGTAACTTCCGAGAGATAATACTAGAATATAATCCAAACATTAATATATTGAACAAAAGATGCTTGGAAAGTTAGGTAAAAATTATGACCATAGTGCTATTTTTTTTTAGTTAGAATTTTTCATATTTTAGATATAAACTTTGAATTTATACATATTTGCTTAAATTGATGTGGAGAACATGTTCAAATAATAGCCAAGTATTTCAAAAAAGAATAAACAAAGTACCAACTACAAAGTGTTTAATCTTTAAAGTGTTCAGTGTTATTGAACTCAAATCTACAAGTTCCTGTTAAATTAAAGTGGCCTAGAAAAAGAAACTTTTCATTCTGTGTCACTGATTTTATAATCCATCCTCTTCTAAAAAATTATTTCAGATGTTTCTTTGTAGAGACACAGGCAGTTAGTGGTTAGGCTGTGGCCTCTCAAGACATATATTTCTCTTTGCTCAGAAGACTCTCAGGCTGAAGCAAGCACCCAGAAGTCACAGTAAAAATGGAATATTGAAAACAGAAGCTAACAAGTTGCAAAGGAAAAATTTGCAAGTAAAAGGTGAAAGCCTGAGTCTCACCTGTCCTAAATAATGACTTGCCCAGCTGTGGGCTGATGCACAGGCCACCTGCAATTCAGGGTCATGGTCACAAATCTTCTGCAGTTAAGTGCTTATCTCTTTCATCACAAAGAAAAAAAAATAACAAAGGGAGATCCCTGTTACTTAGTTCAGTGAAGGGAAAAGAAATATATTATTTAGATCTGTTTGTGCCTCTTTTGGAAGATGGGCTTGAACACAAAGGACAATAGTGCTCTAATAGAGGGCTGCTGGGCAGGCTGAGGGGATGCAGGGAAGCTGCTCCACTTGGTTTAATTTAGTAACTGTTTTACTGGGAGGTTAAAGCTGTGTTCCCAGCAGGCACACCATAACTCCTTTCTCTCTGGCCTGTTAATTGTCCCAGTACCAGCCCAGAGGTACAGAAAGTGGGACAGCCACTGTGAGAGGGAGGCTCTGGCCCGAGGATGGCGGCAGCCTGGCGCTCGGTGTTGCGCTTGCTCTGTGAGGGACCCGCAGCTCTAACTGCAGCTCCCAGGAGCAGGGGCTGTGGATGTGGGGCTTTCGCAGGGAGTGCCCGGGCTGCTGGACAGGGTGGTGAGACCTGTGCCAGCCACATAATCGTTTAGCTCCAAATGCCTTTTGATAGAGATGCAGGTCTCCTGGGGCTAGCAAGGATGTGCTCCCAAATCTGGAAAAGACGGCTGTGTGTCTGGCGTAAAAAGGGCACTGGGCTTTAAAGGTCAGAGCTGAGGCAGGTTTGGAAGATGGCAATAGCTGTGATCTTTAGTAAAAAAAGCGTATTTTTGTATGTTCAAGTAGGTGGGTTTTTTTTTCTCTCCTCTGCTAATCCAGAGTGGAATATGAGCCAAAAAAAGAGAAACTGATGCTGTTCACACTGCACACTCCCAAGTGTTTGCTTTAAAATGTGTGTGAGGTCAAGCTATAATACGCTTTGCAATTTGTGTGTTTAGGCAAGGAATTTTCTGCTCCTCCTTGCTGTTTTCTGTGGTTTTCAGCCGGCTTCACCTTCACAGAAGGAAATACTGTGCATATGAAAGAGGCCATTATGAATCTTCCCTTAGGAGATGTTTCTTTCACTCTGCTTTTAAATTACAATCTGTATTATTTATGCCAATGTTTAAAATAGCTTTCTGGTGCTGTGGTTAAAGTATTCTGAACCTACTTCAGCTACATTTTACTATGCACAACCCCTACCAGCCATCAGTTTTTATTTCAAGTCATTTTTCATGAAATAACATGCACCGCAACCAGAAACTTGTGTAGCTGTTACATGCTTTTCTTTACAGTTTTCCAGCTGTATTCCTCCTCTCCATGATAAACAGTGTTGCTAGTATTCATTTTTATCTTGGAATACACAAATTGCACTCCCTTAATCTCCCTTCATAAACAGTGCCCTGTAATGCTGTTATCATTATTGTTGACCATTTTTGTAATTCCTCCAGGTTATTAATGCCTTTTTAATGAGGACCATGGGATTTAAAGTGCTTTCTGAGTAATGTTTACTTAAGAACTGATAGATTATTTCCTTTTCTATTTTCCTTTACATCCCCTACTTTTTTTTGTCTGACTTCTTACTATGTTCAAAGTGGAGCTATGCAAATAATTGATCTGAGGATTTGCTGCCAATTCAAAACATTAAAGAAGACCTTTGTTTCAGGCTGAACAAAGGCAATAGTCAATCTAAAATACTCAGAATGTTTGGGCAGTTTTTAATTTTTTTTTAATGCATTTGTACCCCCTTTTAAAAAAAGAAATAAATTTTTCAGTTTTCAAAATAAAAGCATCATTTCAAACAGAAAGTAGAAATTTCTAGTTTTCTATTTTCTAGCCATATTTAACTTCAACTCATGAATAGTTCTCTAAACTTTGGGGTTTGATGATCAAATTACTATCTAAAAGGTTTTGTTTTCCTCAGAAAGATTGCTTTAAATACTTTTGTAACAGTATTGAGTGGATATGTCTATATATTCCTTGTGTTTATATATCTGTATTTATATGTAAGCATGGAAAGCTAAGGGGTTATCTTTATTTTAGTCCTCTAAATATCACTTATTTGATTTCAGTGGGGTATAAAGACACCAGGTAAGTTGGTCATTACTGCCTAAACAACTAAGCAGGTCTTTGCAGATAGCAGTGGCATTGTGAACATTTGGCCTGTTTAAGCACTGGTATTTTACTTGCTTTTATGTACCTAAATATGTAAATCCTGGTGACAGTATGGTTTAGACACCTTCACTCTGTTTGAGTTTCACTTGGAAGTTATGATTCGGAGCTCAGGAAGAGCCTAGCAGAAGGGAGAAATGCAAATCCAGTCCCTGTTCCAGTAAACAAACCAAAAGTAAAAAGCATCGAATAAACCCCAGCAGCCCAAATAGCAACTACATAGAGGTTGCTCATTTTTTCCCAAAACTCTAGACTGTAGACCTTTATTTTCTCAGGTATGTTGGGTGCAGGGATCAGATAGAGTCTCTTGACAGAGGTGGGAAATTCAGGCCTTTTTGGATTCCCCCATGTAGCAGGGGGGTAATGAAGACATCCAAAATTGTGTGGAGTTACAGAGGAGCTAGAGAGGAGCATGAGAAGCTGAGAGAATGAGAGCCCTGTCTCTTATCCAGTTCTTTCTGGTGGATGCAGTGCTTGTTCCTGGTGTGAGACAGGGAGATGTTGTGTTGCCTCTTCCCAGTTCAAAGCTAAATCTGACCCTGTGAATCCTTTCTTTCCACGCTAAAGCATACAGCAGAAGAGAGCTTTCCTGGGGTCACTTTCCTGTGGACCCTGATGTACTAGGTGTACTGTAAAACACCCACCCAAGTCTTTAGACAGGAGCCAGACATCGAGCTGTTGAGTGCTTTTAAAGCCAGCCTGCTTCTAGGCATGGTCAAAAACAAATTTCACAGAGCTGAGAAACTTTGCTGATTAAGACCACCAGGTGTTTCCCAAGTGAGGTGGCAGATAGGGCGAGCGATAATTCCAAAATTCTCCCCCTGGGAGCTGGGGACATGGCATCCTTTCATGAATCCAGCCTCCAACTACTGCAAGGTGGACATCACTTCCCCAGGGAGCTCGAAGTACAACACTTTTAATGTGACATAACAAAATACTAAACCTACTTTATAATAGTGTATCTTATATATATTGTTACATTAAATGTATTTAAAGGAAATGAAAATTCTGCAGGGTCTGTTTAATATTTCATTAGTTTTATGAGCCTTGTCCTGCTTCTAATGCTGAGGCACTTCATTACAGGTCTCTGTTCCACCCTTCTGAAATTCTGTAAGTAATAGGAAACTGTTGGATTCCAAAATCTGGGCATGCTGTGACTGTTTGCTGGAGTTGGCAGAATACAGTGTGACCACAGACCCTCAAGGATTAATAAGCTGAAAAAGCACAGGCTTCTTAACAATAAGAGTGCTATTGGGGGGGGGGAAAGAACCTTGGCTTTATTACTATACAGAAATACACTTTAGGCAACCAGTCAATATATTGGGTGGGTTTTTTTGCAACTGTTCTTTGCAACAGATGACACTTGAACTCCACTAGTTTTTTTTGTAATCATTTCAATATGTGTTACAGTAAATATTTTATTAGCTTCTGACAAATTTTGCTTTTCATCCCGGGACTGCAGGGTTGTTTAGTCAGTTACCTCCAAGATACGTTTCTCCTTACAGTATTTTTCTCTTGCCTGTTGAAAACATGTCGAGTTGATTTAAAATGTTTTATGTATATTGTAATGAAAACCATATGTCTTATATTAAGGGTGACTGTGCAGAAGCTTTCAGCTGACTCAGGTTCAGCAAGTGATTCCAGGCAGTGGCAGATACACTGAGGAATCGTGCCTGTGCAGTTAATGCCTGTCCCCAGCCAGCACCTCCCCTCCTTGCGCACGGGAACCAGGTTTAGGAGAAGTGTTAAAGGGGCCTCTGAAAGCCCTTTGTTAAACTTCTGCCACCAACGTGACAAGAGGGCTGGGATGTTTTCCCAGTCTGTGATGGAGTTCGCTCCCTTTCTGTGTACTGCTAAGTCATCCCTGCCAAAGATGACATTCTCCAGCTCCTAAAAATACTTCTGACCAGCCTATCCTTTTCCCTTCCAACAGACCAAATACACTGCCATGTACATAAAAAAAATCTCCTGAGGTGACATTACATGCTCATAAAAGATACATTTCCACAGGTGGATTTACGCATACAATTTATAAAATCGTCAAATGCAAGCTGATTATCATGTTATACAGCTACCTCTGGTTTTTAAACCTCCAGTCTCAATGTTTCTAGAGATAGGTTTCTGCTGAGTTGTGTCTTCCTGTCTCTGATTCAAAGAGCCGTTTTGCTTGAACAGGAAGACAAGTTCCACAGACTGTTCCCTTCTGCTCTGTGAACATATGTTCCCGGTGACAAAGGTCAGTTCAGGCTGAAAAGAAAAAATTTATGAGAGCTCTTTTTTAAGGTGTCGTTAGAGCAGCTCAAACTGCATATAGAAGAGCAAAAAATAATTAGGTCAGATTAATTTCTCTATGAAGAATCTCCTTAAGATATATAAAACAGATTAAAAAATCCCCAAACTTGTAATGCTCTTTGTCTGTTCCAGCATCCTCTTGTGGCTGCTTTACAAAACTGTGAATTAAAAACAATTAAGAAAAACACAGACCCAGATCGTTGTGATATGTAGAATATAAATGATGGCTCTGAGCCAATTTCTGTAATTAGTTTGTAGTGATTTTGTTATTAGAAAAGAGCTTGACTGATTGTGGTTTCACACCATACACAAGTCACATTCTGTATTCATTCTGAGATCTGCAATGCTTATTATTTGCATTAATGTCATTCAGATTGCTACCGAAACCATGGCATTCAGATGAGATCAGAAAACTGCTTAATGAGATGAATTTTAATTATTTGATAACAACCCTTCCTCCAAAGTCAGAAGAGGGAGCAAGCAAGATGAGTAAAAATCAAGATAATTAATTTAGATCACACAACCAGCAGTCTGAATTGAAGGGATCATTTGTAAAATCAAGTTTAGGACCAAATACAAGGAAGC
Source organism: Merops nubicus (assembly GCF_000691845.1). NCBI lineage: Eukaryota > Metazoa > Chordata > Aves > Coraciiformes > Meropidae > Merops > Merops nubicus. The sequence continues at coordinate 17,689 of NW_008591445.1, read as the reverse complement.
AGGATCTGCATTGCTGTTGTTCCCCAAAATCTTCTGTCAGGTATTGAGCCGGAAGTTCCTTCGCCTGGCAGGTTTAAACAAACTGGGGAGAGTCCCAAGCGAAGTTTTCTTCCCATCCCCTCTGACTGCACCTTTGCCAGTGCCCGAGGTGCCCGCTGTGGCTGCGCCGTGAGCCCACTGGGCAGTGTGTCCCGGGCCCGGGCGAGGAGCCAGCGGAGGCAGGCTGCTGCAGGGTGTCCCCCGGGGGGGAGTGATGGCTTCATCCACCAGGCCCTTTGGTGTCCTCAGCAGAGACAGAGCCAGGTGTTGCCGTGCCCTGCTGCTTGACACCGTTCTGGGAGTGCAACTCGCAATTCGGAGTTCGATCACCAAGCTGCATAAAGTAAGGGGATGGCTAGGTACTAAAATCCAAGACTGATAGCAGAGCCTGCCAGGCAGGAATACTGTCATTTATCTAGTGGCCTGCCCAGCTCTAGACTGGTCCTGCTACAGTTGGGAGTGCCCACGGGACACTGTTCATTTTGTTCCTGTTGAGCTGGTCTCATAGGAAAGCATCTTCTCCTAATGGCTTCAACATTAATCCATTCCAGGGAAGAAATTTGGACAATTATCAGAGCTCTGATCATGCCCCACGTGGGGCACCAATAAATATCTCACGTTTCAGAGCCAGGCAGGCCACTGGATGAATGACAGATAACTCTCCACCAAGCCCTCTCCCTTCCCAAAGGGGAGGAGAAAGGGAATAAGGGAGAAAGACTTATGGATTAGAAAAGAAAACTAAAACATCTTCAATGAAAATAATAATAACAAAATGGAATATATACAAATATATATAAAAAAAAATATCAAACCCAATCCCCCAGATGGAAATCACATCACTGTCACCACTGATGCTGTGGAGCAGACACTGGGAAAGTCCCAGACTGGACTCAGCAGCAGGTGGGAACCAGATTCAGGAGCTGGATTCAGGAACTGGATTCAGGAACACATGGATCAGGATCAAAGGCAGAACAGACAGAGTCCTCCTCGGATGCCAGCCATTGAAGAAGAGAGCTTGATCCTGAGTGATCCCTCAGCTTTATTCTGAATATGATGTAGATAGGATGGAATACCTCGTTGGTCAGTTTAGGGTCGCCTGTCCTGTCAGCTTGTCCTTGCAAGTGCTGCCTTTTGCTTTCTGCACCCCTAACACGGCACACAAGATTTAGCAGTGACCTTGATCTGCACACCAAGACTTGGTAGTAACTCTAAACATGGAGCATTATCATTGCTGGAAGCAGACGCTGTCTGCAAAAATATGTCATTAACTTCAGAAAGTGCAGTTAGTTGGAAGAGACTTAGTTGAAAAGTAAAATCTCTGAACAGAATTAGTTCTATTCTAAGTCAAATCAGGACAAACACACCTTCAGCAATCCATAGGAAATGCCAGAGAAGAGTGTCCATCTCACAAATTTAGCCAGCTACTCGTAGTCGTGAGTGTGCCCACAGGAGTGCAGGCAACCGTCATGTTTCATTCCTTTGAAGTGTGGCCAGCACTTGTGCTACCACCCTGCTTTGCATCACAGCTGAGCAGTTGCAGCTCCAGGAGAAGATCAGAGTACAGTGACCTTCTTAGACTGAAGGAGTTAAAATTCACACTTCTGACAAGAGTTCATGAACCGCTGCAGTGGTCTCCCTCAGCTTCCTCCACTGACTCTAGACCTCATGGTAGTGGAGAGTATGGGGCAAAGTAGAGCATGTGGGAGCAGCTTGTGTCACCCAAAGACTAGAGCAGTTCACATGGAGGAGAGTCCTGTGTCCTGTTTCTGGCTCCCAGGATTATATCTGCTTTTACTCAGTTACTGTTTGGTGTGAAATACAACAGCAAGTCCAAGATAAGAGTCTCATGTATAGTAATAGCAAGTCAAATAAGTAGTGTCACAGGCCAGGGACTGGAACCAAACCCCACTGCCAGCTAAGGGCTTGACACTGTGAATTGAGTACAGTTCCCACTAGGAGACTGCCCTTGAAATGGCTCATTTTTAAGCTTGTTATCTGAAGGAAAGCCTGAAATACTAAAGCAAGACTTCATGGATTCTTTGCAGCTTCTTATGTTTGTCAGTGCATGTGAGCAGTGTGGGTTTCTTTCCTAGATTGCCTGTAGTGTACAAAAACAATCTTACAGGACAAAAATGCGTATTAAATAGAAAAGCAGCAGCATTAGTGTTTCCTGGAAATACACTGCTTATCCTGTTAAGTGTTGGAACCAGAGATGTAGCCGTGAGTTAAAGGTTTCAAGATAAATTAAACCAAATCTCCTAAAAATGCAGAAACTTTCAATAGTGGGCCTTTACAATTTAATCTTCTCTACTTTTCTAGCTGCTGCTAATGGCTTTGCTGGGGTTTGTTTGTTTGTTTGTTTGTTTGTTTGTTTTAATGCATCCAGGCCCTATCTTTTCCCCAGGATCTCTAAATAAAGCATGAGAAACAGCATGCCACTTATTCCTCTAGTTGTTGCACTGGTATGGTAGACATATATGCATATTTTGGTCTCTTTGCCATATAACAGGATGCTTTTGAAGGTGAGGAAGCTCAGCAAATTTAAGTGCTTTACCTCTTGAGGACAAGGTGTCTCTGTCAGCACTGTACAGTTTTATTTGAAGTTCTGTTTTCATCCTGTGACTGTATGCAAAACTTAGCATTAAGAGTGAGATGTATATAAAGAAGTCATGGTTAAGAAGTGAGAAGATAGGTAAAATCTATGGTTTAGATACTCTGGCAGCTATGAAACAGTGGTGAAGTTGCAAATAGGAAAGACTTGCACAGAAGGACTGAATTTTAATAAGCTGACATAAGGCATCCTGAACTGTGGGAATCCAGTTCTGCTGCTGTCAATGTTCCTGTCACAGATACTATTTGGACTTTTCCAAGACCCCTGATCTGTGGTCCCTGACCCGTGGTGCAGACGAGTGCTCTGGACTGTGGGAGCATCGCTGTCCCCTGTGCCAGCATGCCTGCCCACACTGCCTGCACTCCTCAGCACCACTCCTCAGCACCAGCTGCAGCACCCAGTCACCAGCTCACAGGCTCCTTCCCCTCCCCTCCGTGTCAGCGGGAGCTAGGTGACCCCCAGGTGCTGTCAGGGGAGCAGGGAGGCTGAAAGGCAGCACAAAGCGGGATGCCCACTGCAGCACGCTCCTACCTGGGTGCCATTGCCCATTGAGCAGTAAAGGGCAGAGGCAGCACTAGATGATGCACAGTTTCCCTCCTGCTTCTCAGACGCCCGTTCCAGGCAAGGAGCAATCCTGGAAAATGTCACAGTATTTTGTTGGCCATCCTTGTGTTGTTCTTCCCATGTGTTCTCTCCTCCCATGCCATGGGTGTGCTGCTTGCTCAGAGCCCACTGCGAGGCGGGGGGAGGGCAGAGCATCAGATGCCATTCACCTGGCACAAGAATTTCCATCAGAGCATATTCCTGAGGTGGCTCGGCTGCCAGCAGGCTGTTGGTGCCATGATACTGGGTGGCTGGAGCATGGAAGAATGTGTTTGAATAAATTTCAAGTGAGATACCACTATATCTGGTGGCTCAATGCATAGCACCTTTTGTAGGAAAGGGTGGGTAGCACAGTCCTGCTAACAGGAAAGTCTCAGGTCATAGCTAAGCAAGAGCTATGGCCAGTTAGGACAAAAGAATATGTTTTTGAGAAATGTCAAACTCTATCCTGGTTAACACTGAATTGGCATTAACTGTTCTGGGGCTTACATATGTGAGCTTTTGCAATCCCATTGTCACAGCGACAAAAATGGTCAACAGGCGTCCTCAGGGAGCTGTCAGCCTGGAGAGTGGCATTAGGAGAGATGAGAGGCTATGTTCAGCTCCTGTCCACATTGCTGCTAGGCAAGGAGTTTCACCTCTTTGTTAAGATATTTGTAAGATAGAATTCTCACTTACCCGGGAGAATATGTTGCAATTGATCTTGCATTAATAGATTCCACGTTGTTTTGCTCAGAGATGTCTACCAAATGGGAGAAAATATTTTTAAAAGTCTCCTAGTAACATTGCTGTTGAGCTGTGCTACACACAAAGCTGGCTTGAACATCACTAACACACTTGGAAACAATACTAGCAGTGACCTCTTTAATTTATAAAACGTTCTTGAAGATCCTATAAATAGCCATATGCCTAATTTTAAGCATAAGTAGTCTCCTGTGCTCAGTGTTAAGCTTGTGTGCAACTGTTATCAGAATTGGGGCCAGACAGGTTGATTTTGCAGCCACAGTTCCTGCTCTCAGATGCAGTTCAGTCTTCCAGAAGGCTCAGCCTTTGAGGTGGCTGCATTTCCAGGCACTGCTGACTTTTATCAGCAGGGCTCAGCAGCCCTCCCCTGAGCTGCACTCCAAGCCAGGCAGGTCAGGGAGAGGTGATTATTAAGCCTTTGCTTCCTTGAAATGCTTTTGATAGCAAGATCTGATTATGATGTGGTCTACGTAAGCAGAGATAAGCCTTGGCTAGGACTCCTGTTCTCTGTGCTGCAGCCAGGACTTGGCTTTGGAAAGCTGTTGGCATCTTACAAGGTCAGGAATGCTTTGGGGGCCCAAACACCAGAGGTATGGATGTGTTTACCTGCTCGAGTCTTGTTTGGAGAAGTAGGTTTGGGAGTAGTGTGGTACCAAGACAGTACTTGGAGCGTGCTGCAGTCTGGTAGATGGGAATGTTTTGTTTATCAGGAAAATACTGTTGCAGCTTTGAATGAACATCAGGTCCCACGATCATTTTGCTTCCCCAAGGAGAGGGTCACTGACATCTACATCTGTAGTCATGATTTAAATACTCTGTGAAACAACGTGGCTTTGCTGCTCTTCTTCCCTCCCCTTGCAAACTTGGATCTGGTTCTGCTCTGGCTACGGCTGTGATGTCTTGGGTCTGATTATCAAGGGTGTTGGACTGGGCATGGAGTTGGTTAGAGGTGATAAAGCTGGGTCCCTGGGGTACCCTTTTGAAGAGCTAAGCTTTATGTTTGAACACTTTGAAATAGAGCTGACCTATATTTTGGGCTGGACTGAACCAGTGGCACAGAAACAGGTCTCAGACCTGGAGAGGCTGGGAAAGAATTGGCTTAAATCTAAACATGTCTGATCCTAAGACTGATTGCTAAGAGTTGCTGTACATTAAGGATAGTTGCTGGATGTCTCATCCTCTTTAAGTCTGTGAGGACACACTCCAGGAAGGTCTTTTCCCAGTTTCATGGGGTATTAAGACACACCCATCACCATCAGCTCTGCAGAGGATTGATGACAGATTGTGCACTCAAAGGTTTATGGGCCATGGTGGGGATGATGAGCTGCATCTCCCCCTCGTGGAAAAGACAGCAAAAATGGGATATGTGGCAAGTCTGCAGCCACTGCCCCAGGTTGTCTGTGCGTGGATGGCAGGCAAAAATTCTCAGATAAGAGATGTTCCCCCTGACTGGCCGCTTAAAAGATGTTGGGAAGTTATTTCCATGCCCTCAGATAAAGTCACCATCCATTATTGTGTCTTTGCAGCATGAGACCTGGATATGACCTGGGACATTTTTTGTTTGAGTGAGACTGAAAAAAAATCCTAATTTTAGGATTTTTTTTTCCAGATTATAAAACGTTCTTAGTACATCTATCTATTACTGACCTTAGCAAAATTAGAGCAGTTTTTCTTACGTATGTCAGAGACTGGGAAATAAAAGCTATGGTCTATAGGAAGTCAGTAGTCAGATAGAAGGCTTGGCACCCGAGAGGCACTTGAGAGCCACACATGATTATTGGATTACTTTAAGGCTATTAGAACTGCCTTACTATACTTCTGTGACAAATTAAAACCTCCATATGCATGCACATATATATGCATATACCCTGTTAGCCTACACACATCTACACATGCATGTTTATATCATCTCAGAAACAAAAACAGAAGCAACTTTCCTCCTAGCAAGTAGTATTTTTGTATGGTTTAAAGCAAGAGAAATCTTCAGTTACAGTTTTGTGCTCCTAATCACTGTGCTTCCAAAGCAGCCACGTGAGCAGCCTCATTCATGTACTGATGGCTATGAGGAAGCAAACAGGTTGTCACAACAAATGCTCCTTGCCGAGTCCCAAAATGGCTTCTGTAGCATGTGGGTTTTGTGTCCAAATGTTTTTTTCTGCTCTTGCTGAAGCACCAGTTCTGAAGAAATGTTGAAAATCTGGAACAAATCCAGCACTTGTCCTCAGGGATGGTTGACAGTCCATACAACTTCTGAAATTCACACAGGACAGACAAAGGAAGGATGCTTGTGATTCACTGTTGTTTTGAAAACAGTCTTTGGGTTATAATTTCCATAATGTTTTCACTCTTCCCTTTTCTCTTCCAGGGAGCGAAGCTGATTTTAGCTCTTCAAGCAGCACGGGCAGTATTTCAGCGCCTGAAGTCCATATGTCAGCTCCTGGAAGCAAAAGATCATCTTTTTCTCGCAAGTAAGCAATTTTTTTTCTGAATATTGCAAGTGTTACTAATGCAAAGATAGACTACTGTGTAAAGTCTTGCAGTTAATGCATACAATAGCAGTACTGTGAGTTTTATAACATATTGGGTAACACTGTGCTGTTGGGCAGCACTTACACTGTGCTTACACTGAGAACTATGGTATGAGAAAGGGAAAAAAAAAGTTGTATTTGGAGCACAAAATTGTCAATATGTCAGATTACTTGACTGGCATTTTTTTTGTTCTTATTCATAACAAGCATGTGGGATACAATCAGGTGAGGCAGAAGAGGCATTGGCTGGCGTGGAGGATGAAGCAAATGGTTGTATATTAGTTAGCAGTACTTCTAAGCAGTTATCCTTAACCTTTTGGTCTTACCACTTTGTTTTTTCTCTGTAATAAGTTGTCAGCTCAGCATATACCTTTCCAAATCATGACCTTATTTTTTTGCAAAAAGCAGACAATATTGCCTTTGATGCTTTTTTCTTAAACACCCATGCTCAACTATAACTAAAACTATATGCAAATAAAAAAAAAAAAAATCATAGTCATCCAGCTAAATGAGTCTTTCATGGAAGATTTCTCTAAGATCTATCCCTACCACGTGTGAAGTGCAGACTGGGGCGGCTGGCGAGTACGAGGGCACTGGGAAGGAGCAGCGCGTGTGGCGTCTGCCCACGCCATCCCTGCTGGTTACGGTTTTTGCAGTGGTGGAAAGAGTTCAGATTGACAGACTGGTTTCCTGCCCTGTGTGGAAGAGCTGTCAGGCAGGCTGGGAGGACACCCGTGTGCCTGAGTCACACACGTCTCCAAGGTCACCGCGTGGCCCGTGCACAGAGATCGACAGAGCGACGCTTAATGAGCGGTTTCCTATTTGTATCGTGAGACAGTTAGAAAAATAAACATTACTTAAGTTCTCTAGATTAAATCTAACAAGCAAAGTTACTGGCTATGGGAAGAAAAACGGTACTAAGTATAATATGAAGCCCACTTTAAATAACATTATGTGTCATTTCGTATATTACTGTTCAATTAAATATAACTTAAATTTAGAGCACGCTGACAATTTAACACTTAATCGGTCAGACGTCTTCTGCAATAAGGCTTCTTCAAATGCACTGCTGTGTTATGCACAGTACGTGTAAGTTCTGCCTCACAGTTGAGGCAGAAACACCTCACACTTGATACTGTGCTACACAAAGTGGAAGGAGGTGTCTCCTTTGCAGTGTGCTCTTTTTCAACTGTTTGACTTAACTCACTGTGAAAAGTATCAGCGTTGTCACAAACCACAGTCCTATACTTCATTGTAAAATAATTATAAAATCATCCAAACCGCAGCAGTGTGATGAAGGTTTGCAGCAGTCACTCAACCATCTGTTCCTTATAAACTGTTCCATTTTCAGAGAAGGGAGGAAACCAAGTCAGACAATTTTAAGAAGAGCTTTTGCTTCATAATTCTGTGGTATTCAAATTTTTATATCCAAGCCTTCTCTTTTGTTGGCTGCATTTGCCTTTTTCCATATTTGTTTGAAACCTGACCTTTCATTACAGTTTAGAAGAACAACTTCTATGGGAGGACAAAGGTAGCAGCGTAGTAGTGCAGGATGGCAAACCAAGGGAGCAAGCGAGGAGCGCACCCCAGGCAGCTGTCTTCAGAGTGTCCTAGCCCTTTGGCAGCTCTTGGGCAGAGTAGATACCAACTGCTTTCATGCACACACAGTGGACAGACAGATTATTTAATAAAGAGTGGGAAAAGAAAGGTGGACACGTATGAGGGAAACTGGAAGGAAGGAAGAAATGGCCATGCTCTCCTTTGTTGGAGTTAACACTATTTCAGCCTGCTCTCAGTGAGGTTCAAACCCCATCTAAGTGAGTGAATAGCTGACAGTAACAGCTCAAGCACCCAGTATGCCAAAGGCAGAAAAGAACGGTGGCTCACAAAATCTGTTTTCTCTGCACGCTGTGATTCCTTCGGCTGCTTGCTGAGGAGCATGAAAGCAGTCTTACAGCAAACCTCCAGGGCTGGGCATCTTTCCACAGGCCTGGCTGGGGAAAGCTGAAATGTGGTTCTTTTGGCACCAGTCCAGGCTACAGGCCACTTATTATTTAATGGAGTCAGAGGTTCAGGGAACATGGGTGATCACTGGGAACCATGCTACCCACAGAGAAATGTGAAAATGGTCAAGGTTTCCCTAGATCATGTAATTCAGACTGAAAGCCCTACAGCCAGTGGAAGAACATGCAGAGGCTCATGATTTCAGGACTTTATTTCTCCCCAGCCACTCACAGTTACCTGTCTGGGTTAGTGTTTAGACAACTTTGTGTGTAGAATAAGACACATAATGAGTTCTATGATGAGGATAATCCAATATGCGTTAACCATTTTGGTTCCCCTCCAGTCGTAGCTCTTATAGTCGGAATAATGGATCCTCATCCTACAAGTCTGGAGCCAGCCCACCTGTTTCCCGTGAAAAGGACCCTTTGTCAACACTGTGCAAAAACCAGCTGAGTCCTGCTAACATCCATCAGAGTTACAGGGCTTCTTCAGCCAGCAGCAGCAACTCCGGCTCATACAAAGGAAGCGACAGCAGCCCTGTCATGAGGCAAGTCCTTATTTCAGCACCGGAGGTGTTCAGAACTACGTTGGATGGGGCTTCGAGCAGCTTGGTCTAGTGAAAGGTGTCCCTGCCCATGGCAATGGGGTTGGAACTAGGTGATCTTTAAGGTCCCTTCCAACTCAAACCATTCCATGGTTCGGCGTCCCGATGTTCAGCGCACTGACTTACCTTCTCTGCACTGTTACATGGGACCAGCTGTCTGAGTTGCTGAGCAGGTCACCTTGCTCCTCAGCATAGATATGACTCCTCATATTGGTCGGTCAACAGGGTGCTCCATCTCTTGTAAAAACTCTATTGTTTCAGCACTGTAAAATTCAAGGTTACTTTTAGTCAAAGCCTTTTGTAGTTGGTTTTCACTCCAAGTCAGTCTCTTTCTTGTAATTTCATACCATCAGTTCTCATGGGGATTTACTGGTTCTTTCATGTAAGAGTCCTTTCACTTTGGAAAGAGCTGAGTGGCGTAGTATAGAAAACATTATACACTGGGGTGAAAATTCATGCTACCTAGGCACCTCCCTGTGCAGCTGCTGTACAGGGAAGAGAAGAGAGGCCTGCCAGAGCATGCGACATATTGCAGAGAAGAAATTGCCACCAGGCTGCTGCTCTTAGGCAGCTCAACAGCCAAGCATGTCAGATACACACCAAAAGCTAGACAGGATCAGTTTCAGTTTCAGCCTGCTCAGCTCCATAACTCACAGGTGGAGCTGAGCTCTGCCCTGAAGCCACCTTACCTGCCGTGCCTACAGCCAGGTGACTTTGCTAGCAGCCCAGCTGCCTGCTCTTGGGCACACCACCCATTTTAGGTCAGGGGATGGGTAGGTGTTTTGAAGTTAAGCATCTCATTTGACATAATGGCACTGAAACCAAGTATAGTAAACGGCAGATTTTGAACTATAGCCACAAATAGCTGTTTCCTCCAGTACTTTGATTTGCCAAAGATGGTCACTTGTGCAGATGCTGAGGGGCCACAAATGAGTCAAGTGTAGACTCAGCTTTTATAAAATGGGATGTTCTTTTTGCCAGGACTTAAGAACTATAGAACTTATGTTATGTGATTTTTTTTTTTTTTTTTTCTTTTCAGGCGATCAGGGAGACAAAATTCTTGTGGTGACAATCACGGTGTTAAGCCACAAAATCCAGAGCAATATTTGACTCCTCTGCAGCAGAAAGAAGTTACAGTACGGCATTTGAAAACAAAGCTGAAGGAATCTGAGAGCAAACTTAAAGAAAGGTATATTTCACTCCAGAAATCAGAGTTAGAAAGATTTATTCAGCAGCACTTAAGGGTGGGAATCATCAATGTTTTTACTCATTTTTTGACCATGTAAATTGTTCAATAAGAAATTTCAAATATGATCAGTCTGATTAAGTTGTTTTCAGGTATTTGAGGTTTCATAGCATGCTCAGTGGATAAGTACCATGCAGTTCAGTTAGGAATATGGCTGTCATCTTTCCCTTTTTTGAAAGTTCCAAATAGAATATTTTTAAAGCATTTTTTTTTTCCTATCTGATTTAGTAATGAGACCTTTTATACATAAAACAGTTTCTACCTGCCAGCATGTATGACCTCAGTCTCCTGTTCTACCTCACTCAGTGAAATATGACTATAGATGTCCCCCTTCTCCCCTAATGAAAGAAAAACTCTCACACAAACCAGTGTACCCGCTTGTGGTTTTGTCACTTAAATACTGTATCTTTCACAGCATTCTATCTTTCACATGCCCTTTGTATGGACATTGGGGAAAAAAGTGACAACATACATTACACAGCAACAGAGGTTGTTTCTTTTATTAAAACCACGCTCTGACAGTTGGCTCTCCAGCACATACAACCCAAGCAGGCACAAAGGGATGTCTGAATGGAGCTCCAAGGCAGAGTCCCAGAGCCCCTGTGGTCCAGCTCAGGTTAGCCCCACCTCTGCATCTGCAAGGGGTGGATCTCTCACACTGGCACACTCTTTACACCTGCTTGAAAGCCAAGGCAGCTGCCTCTGGCTCCACACCGGGCAAAGCAAGCCGAGTGCCATCAACCCTGAGCTGTCTTACTGTCTAAGGCCAGTGTTGGCTTTGGTTGTTCGTGATGAGCTGCTGGCAGGCAGAGGGGATGGGTCCAGGCAGCAGTTTCTCATTCCCTCCAGGGTGAGACAATAGATGAGCCGTTAAGCGCTGTCCTGGTTGGACCCAACCTAGAGGTCACTTGTGCTTCAAATTGTCTGGGATCATGGCATAGCCCTCAAGGCGGCCACCTTGAGCTGCGTGGTGAGGTCAGTGACTCCAGTTAGCAACCAGCTGGCATGTCTTGGCAGCTGGCTGACATCTCTGCCAGCGCTCCCAGAGGTGACAGCAAATAGTGCATGGAGGAATTTGCTTCCTCCTTGGAGCATCTTTGCAGCTTAGCTATTGCCATGTAATGGAGCCTCATATTGACTCTTTAACTGACCAGCCAGCAGAAGTGTGACAACATTTTTATTTTGCTCCAGGGAAACCGAAATAGAAGAGCTCAAAGCTCAGCTGGTACGTATGAGGGAAGACTGGATCGAAGAAGAGTGTAATCGTGTGGAAGCAGAGCTGGCCTTAAAGGAAGCAAGGAGTGAAATTAAACAACTCAAGCAGGTTATTGAAACCATGAAGAACAGCTTGGCTGAAAAAGACAAAAAAATTGAGAAATACTTCATAGACATAAACATTCAGAACAAGAAACTGGAATCTTTGCTGCAGAGCATGGAGATGGCACAGGACAGCTCTGTGAGCGATGAGCAGTGCCTGGAGAACACCTGTGACTCAGAAGGGAAGCTGCTGGAGCTCTGTCCCACACTGCTAGACAGCCTCATCACACAGGACCAGGCTCTGGAGGAGGTGGCAGATAGCGGGCTCCTTCCTAATGAGGACGGAACTGCTGGGACTGATTCATCTGAAGAGAGTTTGACTGCGACAGCCTCGGAGTTGAGTGAGCCAGCTGCCTCCAGTTCTGCTGTGAATAAAGGGGTGCTTGAAAATGTTGTGGATGAAGAACCGACTTATTCCCAGGAGGAGGAGAAAACCAGCAATGTAATGGTGGAACAGGCCGTCCAGACTGATGTTGTGCCATATAGCCTAGATTTGAAGCAGCTGATTCAAAGCATCTTCAGAGCTCAAGATACCCATCCTCCAAGCCCATGTTCTTCAGTGAAGGAATTGGGGGAATTTTCCTTTGAAAGCTTCAGTGAATCTGGTGTTGTAGTGGACTTAACTCCAAGTGATCCAAACTCTGCAATCCTTTTGTCTCCTATGGAGTCTCCGTGCAGGAAGGAGGAGTACAGTGTTAGTGAGAACCGTTTCATGCAAGAACTTGATTTTACAGAACCTCATAATGATGAAGCCTTTGAGTATATCAATACTTGCTCTCAGACAGGAATAAAGAGGAGATACTGGAGCAGCAGTCTCTTCAAAGATGTTCTGGCTGTAGCAGCCCCTGTTATACCAACTGTCATGTGGGCTTTCAGCACTCAGAGAGGAATGAATCCCATTTACAATATCGGCACATTGCTGCGTGGCTGCTGCCTGGTGGCCCTGGGGTCCTTGCGCCGTACACCCTTCAACATCAAAACCTGAAGTCTGCTCTGTCCCTGGGCACCAGCTGGCTGGGGCAGAGAGAAAGAGGGATGCAATAGATCACTGAAAGTTATTGTATATTCTGGCAGAGTCCATCATTTTTGCTTTTGACCATTTGATTTGCACTACAAATTGGTTCAGAAACATGTTCCTTGTTTCGAAATAAGAAAGCTGAACCCTGTAGTTTCACAAGATGTTTTTAACTGGTATTTTTAACTATACTGCTGCCTACAGAGGTAGCCCTCCTGCTCCACTGTGTTCCTCCCCTGTGCTGGTGTCTTTCTAGTGCCAGCACCTCTGCACACTGAACACAACCAGGGAAATCAAGGACGATTACAGCCAGTGCTCTTGCGTGTTTCGCTGCTGAGTTAGCATTAAGCTCAGTCACTTTTCCTGGCGGGTTCACTGAGCAAACGTGCAAGCACAATGCACTGGCTCAAGGGCAGCACAAGGTGCCTATGGGAACAAATGGCCGGAGCACAGTGGGTGTTGCTTTAGGCAGCACAAACTTAAAACATTTGTGAAACTGCAGTGTTAGGTGAGTGACATGGAGACTCGTTCCCCTCAGCCTATCACACACGTGCTGCAGAAAGCATGCAGGCGCTTTCCATTTGTTGTCCGAGGTGTCAATTCAATTTAGAGGTAAAACTCATGTTCCCCAGGCAGCTTCCAGCACATCATTCGTGCCTGTCTCGTGTAGTGCTCTTCTCAGTTGTGCAATTGCTCGAGCATTTCACTGTTCTTGTGCTTAAACGGGGACTATAACCAAAAATGTACATTGTTGGGGGTCTTGAAACCAGTTACAATGATAAGTATAGGCGTGGATACACTTTGAGTCTTAATGTTGTTCTAAAGTCTTACTGTATAGGAACCTGATAGTCTTTTGAGCCCTTTGAAATACTATGTATAAATATGTTGTGTTTTAACTTATTGTTTATTTAATTGCTTTATTGTAAATTACTTTTATTAGCACAAGTAAAGCATGTTAGAAATGTCAAACATCTGTGAGTGTTTTATTGTAGCCAAGCTATAAAAAATACCCTGAGCTGTTTGGAACAGGCCAAGCAGGACTGTGTCAGGGCATAAGGAACCATCAGGACGTGGAGAACAGAGTTAGTAAGAAAACCTAAGTACAGCTCCAAGCATAAGCACCCAGCCAGAGAAGGTGGCTCCAGGGGGTCTGTGGACATGGGCCACTCGCTCTGCTGCACCCAGGCTGCACTAACAAATGCAGGTGACCTGATCTTTAACCCAATGCACTCCTCTGGAAACTTGTAACTTCTCATTGCTGCACTCCCAGAAGACTACCACCAGTCTTCCTGGCACTTAAGAGGTCCAGAAGGCTTTGTTTAACCTGGCTGAAAGTCATGCAGTCTCGGTGTGGACACTGAGATGCAGCTGTGACTATCAAACCCTGAATTCTCCACATCCAAAACTTGAGATCTGTGTATAGACCAGAGGAAGGCAAAACTACCCAACAGATGAAACAGTAGGGCTTGTTTGGCTCCACCCAATCTTTCAATACCACATCTGGCCATTAAAAAGTCGTTGGCATCTTGTTTTCCCCTTCAGCAAAGCAAGTATAGTATTTCCCTGTGCAACCCAGACAGAATAGGTCTAGTGAAGCCTGGCAGAGCTTCATTCAAAAGCATTGCTCTGCTGCTTTTGGGGAGTTACTAGAAAGCCACAAGAGAGGAGGAATAATTGGCCAGTAGCCAGGGAACACTTGGAACACTGAAGATAGTGAAACACACTGATGGTTACCAGAGGCCACCTGAGGACCTTTCACATCCCTGTGATGCCTGGGTTCTGAATTGTTTGTATGTAGAACAAAGATTCAAGAGGGTTCATTAAACATTATATTAGGAAGAGAAATCTAACAGACAATTTGATCTAACAGTCCCCAAGAGTTCACAAGGATGCCCATGACAGCATCTTGCTTTCTTTGCTGGCAGCTTCCTCTTCCATGCTATCCTGCCTTCCTGAATTTCAACTAGTTTGTGTGGCAAGGTTTTGGTAGCTGTGGATGGTCTACAGGGGTGGTTCATGTGAGAGGCTGCTAGAAGCTTTCCTGGCTCCAGGGAGGACCTAACTCTGGCCAAGGCTGAGCCAGTCAGCAATGGTGGTAACACCTCTGTAATAACATGTTTAACAAGTATAAAAAAACTGCTGGAAAACCAGCAGTGGAGAGAGGAGTGGGATGTGAGAGGTCAGTGAAGAGGGTGGGGGAGGAGGCACACCACACACTGCAGCAGAGATTCCCTTGCCTGGTCATGTGAAGACCATGGTGAGGTGGGTTGTCCCCTTGCAGCCCAAAGACGTTAACTGTGGACCAGATACCCACCTGCAACCTATGGGGGACCCCATGGTGGAAGCAGGTGAAAGCACCCGGAGGCTGTGACCTCATGGGAGGCCCATGCAGTAGCAGGCTCCTGGCAGGAGCTGTAGACCCATGGTGAGAGGAGCCCATGCTGGAGCAGGTTTGCTGTCAGGACTTGTGACCCTGTGGGGGACCCACACTAGAGCAGTCTGTTCCTGAAGGACTATACCCCATGGAAGGGACCTGTGCTGGAGCAGTTAGTGAAGAGATACAGTTCTGTGAGAAGGACTCGCATTGGAGAAGTTCATGGAGGACTGTCTTCTGTGGGAGGGAGCAGGGGAAAAGTGTGAGGAGCCTTATTCCTACTTCAGAAGTATGTCTGCTCCAGACCAAGAGAGAACCTTTCCTACCCCCTACTGCAAGGATATAGACAGCTCAAGGAGCCCTTTGTAAAAAGAGGCCTAAGTTCCATGATAAATGCTTCGGTTCCAGACTCTGGGGACTGGCCTTTGTTCCCTGATCCACAGGTCACATGTCAGTTGTTGCTACCAAACATATAATCTTAATTTGTTTGTTTTAGTCTTAGTCATGTCTCACCTGGATCCCACTGACGCTGTGTGGAGTAGCTAGGGGAGGACCATCAGCTTCCAAAGAGTTCAATAAAAACTCATATCCTTTATTTCCAAATTTAGGAAATGCTCATACCCACACCCATAGCACACTGGAAAGTCCTGTCTCAAAGCATGAAAGTGGAGAGGGCAAGCAGCTCATAGGTTAAGGGTAAAACAGCAGATGTCTGCTTGAATTCAGGCTTATAGCACAGGAACCAAGTCACCTCCTTCCTTGGCTGAAGCAATGCCTGTTTGTGATCCCATGATGCAATTTTTCTTTCTAACCCAGGAGTAAAAAAAAAAAGCCTTTCTTTAATATTCACCTGAAAAGGTACCTGACATCCCTCATAGCTGCTGAAAACACTGAGGCTCAGGCACTGCCCACCTCTCCACCAGAGATTCACCTGCGCCTTTCCTTATGTCCACCCTCTTACACAGCTATTTGTCACTTCTAATTACTTCCTCATTTCTCCTTCCTTTCATCCCAAATTTCTCCTAAATCCCAAACTCTAAAAACATACTAAAATGAAAGTATTGTTTTATGTATGTCTCATTCTTCTACTGACTGCTTGCATGACATAAAATATTAAAAGGCAGACCAGCAGCCAAACTCCTCTCTCCACTCCCATGTCATGCACCAGAGATCCAGAGTGCCAGACAACCAGAGGGAGGAACAAGCCAATGCACTCACTAACTGCAAAAGATGTGAAGAAGGGAGCAAGATGGCCAAGGAACCAGCCATGGGAGAAGGAAGGACCCAGGCAGTCAGTCCAATTATGTAGAAGTTTCCTAGATAGAAATTCATTACCTTTTTCTGCCATCCTGGAAACTCCACTTGCTGTGAAGAGTCAGGGAGCCCTTCCAATAGCCAGAACCCTCACACAGCACATACACTTTGCAAACAAACTTCCCAACCCCACTGCAATCAGAGTCAGCTCTTATAGAGGTGGCTTCTTGCCCCACCTCCAAGTTAATGTGGAAGGTGGGGGAACCTGGTGGTGATCTCCTAATCAGTTCCCACCCAAGGCTGGCCAGACCCTGGGCAAAAAGCAGTCAGGAGGGTCTTTCTTGCCTGGCTGTGGACATCATCCCTATGCCAACCCTCATTCAGGGCTGAGGGTTTAACCCCAACACTGCACTTATATGAAAAGAAGTGAGCATTTTGCTTCAAAACCCTTTAGACAAATGAACAGAGGACATTGCAAACATGAACAACTGTAGCACAGCAAGGTAAGGGTGATTTTTCAGTCATCCTGGCAGGTCAATCCTCCACCGTCAAGAACAAAAGTTAAGGCAATCAAGTCTAGCTTTGAGTGAAGAAAAAAACCCCAAACAAACAGGCCAAGTATGAGAGGGAAAAGTAGGGACCTATGGCAGCAGGAGGAAAAGAAAACAAGCATACACAGTGGGCGTACAAGACCCGTCAAAGAACTCAAACCAATGGGAAAGATAACTAAGCAGCAGCTATACAAAAGATTTAGCAGAAGCAACTGCAGTTTCTAAAATTAATGGCTTATTTTTGCAGACAGTGTCTGCTTCTAGCAGTGATAATGCCTGATGTTTAGAGTTATGGCCTGGGACTGGTGTGCCAAAAGGCTCTTGCTTACACTTGACCGTATAGAAACCAAGCTCACAGCTAAACCTTGTGTACCACGCTGGGGGTGCAGAAAGTAAAAGGTTGCACTTTGGGGAGGAGTGGACAGGACAGGTGAGCCTAAACTGACCAATGAGTTATTCCACCCTATTCCATGCTCCACAGCATCAATGCTGACACTGATACAATTCCCATCAGGGGGTTGGGATTGCTATTGCTTTTGCATATATTCCATTTTATTATTACCATTTTCATTAAAGATGTTCTAGTTTTCTTTTCCAACCCCTAAGCACCTTTCCCTAATTCCCTTTCTCTTCCCTTTGGGAAGGGAGAGGGGCTAACAGAGAGCATCCATCATGGCTCTAGAGGCCAATCCAGCCCTAACTCTGACATGCAGGAAGGAGGAAAGATCCAGCAGAAGGAAAAGATGGGAGCACGAGCAGCGCCCGGGCGTCCGACGTGCGAGGTGCCGCCCGCGAGAGC
>NW_008591444.1:0-9087 GCF_000691845.1 Merops nubicus | reverse complement strand
AACAAACACCTAAAAACACCCCACAATACTTAGTTTTGAGTATCTCACCAGTACTTCTAAGCTGCTTAGGCATCCTATGTAATTTGAAGTTGAAGTGCACTGTATTTTTATGATAACTTCTATCTACCAACTTTGCAGCATCACAAAGAGTCAAACTCTTTGCCTGATGGAAAATACTTCCCATCATACCATACTATTGCTATTAATCATTTCTCCTGCCTTAATTCTTTATCTGCTGAATCCTGTGTTGGAATTTCCATTATTTTGCCTAAAATTTTAATCATAATAAATGGTCAGTGATTACCTAGTTCATTGCACTTGTATCACTGCAATATTTTCTAGGCAAATTCTCTGAACTACTCTTTGGAAAACTGTAACAGGACAATTGATTCACAATATTTATCCCTAATAGATGTTTTCCAATATCCTTTCACTTGTTTTTTCCTTTCATGATAAGAATTTTTAATCAAGATCTTTTCCCAGATACAGAACAGAAATATTAATTGAATAACTCTGTCAGTTCTGTATCACTGCTGCTAATGACTCTTCATGGGATCTCTCCAATAAAAGCAGCAATATGAACAGCAATAGTCCCTCATTTCTGGTATATTCCAAGCCCACCACCCTTATTTTTTACAGGGGTTAATTGTCTTCCTCTTTTTTTTTACCTACTATATACTAATCTTTTCTGATTTTGTTCTAATTGTTAAGTTTTCGCTTCATTTTCCCTTGTATCAAAGACAGACTCATAACCAAATGTGAACTCTTTTATGATTTGGGTTTTTCTCTGGCCAAACAATATTTTCCTAGAAACTGCCCAGATCATACTCACAGCCTTCTGTTTATAGGCTCTCTCCAATCAGCTTTTCTCATCATTTTCCTCAGGTTTAGAAGATAGGTCTTTCTGAAGCAGCATCCCTGGGGGCATTTTATGTTTCATTTGCTATAGGCAATCATCACCTTTATCATTCTTCACCACGAAAAAAAAACCTTATCTAAATGATTCTTCAGATCAGATGTAATACCTTTAGTGATGGGAAATGATAACCTATATATATCTGCAACTCCTAATGACATTCTGCTACTACTGCATGAGATTTTCATACACGTCCCCCCAATGGAAATTCCCCATTAAAAAATACAATTCTTTTTTCCACGTTATCAGAAGTTACTTAAGGACTGAGGCAGCCTCTGCTATGATTGGGTTCAGTCGTCTCTAAGAGATTCCTCCAGGCCTTTACTTAATGTATAGAACTCCATCTTCAGGGCCAGGCTGCTCAGTGAAATGCACATTACTGAAAGAGGGATATCAACGTGAACATCCACTGGAGGTGAGGGTTTTTTTCAACCTCTTTCCAGTTCAAAAGAGAAATCCATTATGGTTTTAATTCCCTGTGCCATAGACAGTCAAAATTCACACGGGCGTTAAATGCAATAAAACTCTTTTGAAGTAGGAGGCTGTGCACTGCATAGGAGCAACCTGGAAGGCTAATGGGGTCACCATCCTTCTTCTTTAGGAGCTGTGTCATCAACAACCCTCCCAAAAATGAGCCTCGCTTCTTTAAATGATGTTGGCAAATAGAAAAGCTTGCCTCTGGAAAAATAATATAGAACCACTTGTAGAAGGAGCTGCCTGTCCAATAAGGGCTCACAAATAGAGTGCTGGCAGAGGAAAGTCTGGGAAAGGCAAAGAGCTAAGTAAAGAAAAACCTTTCACACAACACAGATGCCCTTTGGCAAAGAAGCTCATGGAATTTAATACATTTTTGCACACTTCATTTGAAACTTGTATTCGTGGAGGGAGGGGAATCTATGGCTCCTTAACCCTTTTCTGTCCTTGGAGAGCCTCTCCTGGAGCCTTTCAAAGGCAAGCCATAAGAGTTTTTGTTCAACTAATTACAGCCTGTCACAATTTTCTGTTATTGGTGTGAATAGTCCGTGCACAGAGATGACACCATCACCACACTCTCCCAGGCATGACTGAGAATTCAGCCCTGAAATAGAATAGCTTACAAAATATCTGCTTTTATTCATACAGATGGAGGTTCTGCTGTGGCAGTAGCAAGGGCCAGAGTACTTAATTAGTCCATCAATTATTACATTATACATTGATGAAAAAGAAGTATTAATACTCAAAATGTCATGAGGGACTGCAAAGGGAATATGGAACATTTAGAAATGTAGAACTTTATGGCATGTTAAATGAAAATGGTATTTGGATCAACTTGTTATGTCTGTAAATAGAAATACTTGGTGTTTATTTCTGGAACTGAAAAAGAGTTTGTACTTCACTGAGAAGGGGAAAAAATGAAACAAATAAACCACAAAGCAGGACCAATCCTGCTGAAGTAATTACTGAAGCTCCAGTGGAGATGAGCTGGAGAAGAACTGGTTTTATCCTTGCACAAAGACAGAAGAGAAAGAAATGTAAAAGGAATGAAACTGTTTGCCTGGAAGAGTTGCTACAGAATCCACAAGCTCATACATGTTGCAGTGCTCCATTAGAACAGGAACATGGACATCAGTGACTAAAAATCAAACCAGACCTTTTAATTCTCTGCAAGACACAATTCTTGCTTGTATCAGTTTACAGAGGGACTGTCATCCCACCATCTTTCACCTGTCCACTAAGAGTTTCAGAGATTAAAAAGAAAGTAAACTGTCAGTCTGTAGTGGATGAAGACCCAGTAATGATGAAGACGACTCCTGCAACACTAAGAGCCTGAATTGCTGCTGCTTTGCAGGCAAAAACTCACCCCAACTTCTCTAGCTGTGATACCTGTGAGTAAGATCCATCTAGTTGCATGTGAAACCATTGCTGCTGGAGGTTTTTTTGCTTTATTTTTGGCTTGGTTGGCTTCCTTCTTAGTTCTCCTGGTTTCCTGGTTACACTGCTCCCCCACAGTCCTGACATAACAAGTACAAGCTCTGCAGCAGATACTACGGGAGATTTTATTCCATGGTGTGCTGCTGCCTCTCTCCCTTTCCCAAGCAGCACGGGTACACCTTCTCTCAGCACTGTGAAAACACCATTTCAAGAGTTCTTACAGTGCTGTTAGCCTTTAAATTTACAGAAGCTGTGGTATACACCTGAAATGCATTTTCATCTGCCCAAGGAATAGATTCAGTCTGGGGAAATTCATTGTTGTGCCTAATTGTCAGCGACTGCTACACTTTGCTTGCCTGCAGCTATCCAATTAACATAGCACCACTACACAAAATATTGTCATATGCTCCATGTTCCACTCCTGTCCAAGGATCTCCTCCTAATTGGGTTTCCAGCAAACGACAGGGAAGGACACACAAACAGACACCTGCCAACAGCTAACGCAGCCTTCAAACACCTTCTCCTGGTGCTGGGCAAAGTTCTGTGGAGATCCCCCTGGTTGGTGTGTGGATTGAGAGGGGGAAAACAGAGGGGGAGAGAGAGAGAAAGGGAAGAGAGGCTCAACTCCAGAAGTGGAAAACATGTAACTTGTGCCCTGAGACATTGCTATGGCAACATTTAAACAATGAACAAAAAGCCCTGCAGGATTCTGCTCTCGCTTCCTTGGATACCAAATGTAAATCCCGAGTCTCTTCTCCTGGGAGCATGCACAAGTGTCTGAGTTTTGCCTTTTCCTCCAGCAGATAGCCAAGTATCCAGGCCCCCTACCAGGAACTGTGTGTTAATTCCCTTCCATGCATTGCAGCTTGTGAATATGCAATTAAAACACTCTAGTACCCTCGTCTCCCCCCTCCTGCATCCCCATTTCCATCCCCAAGAGACAACTGACCATGGTAGTACAGCCAAAAAACACCTACACACCTTTTCTGAGTAACATCACTAATGAACCACTCCAAAGTGCCACAAGCCAAGCCCCAGTGCCTTCTGCCATCAGAGCAAGCAAAGGCAGGAGCCTCTCCAAGGGCAGCTCCTTGCCCACGCAGCAGGCTGCAAGGCTGCCTTCCAGAGCACCATGGCTCCTGCCATTCCCAAATCCTCCTCATCTGCCTTGTCCTGAGTCCACTCAGCTCAGCTCCTCCAGAAATGACTTGGTGGGTGCTAACTGCCTTTCTCCACAGTCATTTTCCTCCCTGTCTGCACGCAGCACTGATTCCAGCACCTTCCCCTCCTCGTCCCTCGGCAGCAATCAGAAGCCCAGGGACATCTCCCAGCCGAGGGGAAGGCCCATGGGCCAGGCCAGGATGGAGGTTCTCACACACTGCTGGCCTCCACAGTGCAGGCAGCTTCAGTGAACCCATCCCAGCTTCACTCCTGGGCAGCTTGGCTTGTGAGCTTTTACCTGCACCCAGCTCTCCCTGAAATCCTCTTCTGAGCTCCATTCCAAATCCTCCTGTCTCGTGTTGCTGCAGCAAGGGCCTTCATGGCAAACAGGACACAGCTTTTTAGGTCACAGGCAAATAATGCTAAAGCCTGTGTGTAGAAAGCCATGGCAGCACCTCAGGAATCCCTTTCTTCTCCTCCAGTCCCACACCATGGCTTGTA
This sequence comes from Merops nubicus, assembly GCF_000691845.1. Lineage (NCBI taxonomy): Eukaryota > Metazoa > Chordata > Aves > Coraciiformes > Meropidae > Merops > Merops nubicus. The sequence continues at coordinate 4,598 of NW_008591444.1, read as the reverse complement.
CTGGCTCACATCTAGAGCATTCTTTCTCTAGAGCATTCTTTCTTGGGTCTTGCCCAACCTGAAAGTCCATTTTTCCTTCAGCAGTGCTATCAGGCAGGGAGATACCATGATGTAGAATTAGCTGCTCCAGCAGACAGAACCTGCTCTTATTCTAGATCCACACCAACCATTCCTGACAGGTGAAAAGGCACAGGCCAGCCACCCCCTTGCACTACCAACCCACAGCTTGCCAAGAACACCTCACGTTTGAGATGTTTGATGACAACTGGAATAAATGGAGAGGGCCCCTCCAGCACAGCTTTCTCTCCTTCTGCATAAGCATTTGGTGCCCACATAAGTGTCCCCTGTGCAGTGCCACAATCCCAGCTGCCTGGGGTCACCACCAGGAGGACTGTCCGTGGTTTGGCATCCCTCAGGACCAGCCAGTGCTGCTGGATGTACACCCGAGCCCAGGCAGAGGCCCAACAGCCAGCTCCTGCCTCTGCTTGGAGAGATTTGTTGCTCCTCATTGAGCTGCATGGCTGGATGGACGTTTTGGACCATTTGCTTTATGGTCAAAAGCCCTTTGGGCTCTGGCTGAGCCCCAGCACAACTGCTGAGAAACACTGAACTCCTTCCCACCCAGAGATGGAAGGAGTTAAACTCTGGCTTGTTCCATGTGTCTTTTGGCTACTGTATTAAGTGAATGATTCACTGAAGTGTGAAACTGTTGCCTCTTTAGAAGCAGACACGCATCCCTAGCTTTTTAATGCTGACAAGGTTTGCCTCTTTCAGCCCAAACTGGTGGCTAAATTTTCCCAGTGCTTCCTCATCCCATCAAGAAAACCACCCTGCTAGTGACTGCACAAAATGAACCAGGCACCTACGGCAGCTTTCCATTGTCAGAAACTGGGGTTGCTCTCTCAGATCTCCTGTTTATGTGTTCACTTGACAGCAATCCAGGGAAAAGCTTGGAGATGCCTTTTCCTTAGCCAGCTTCTTTTTCCTTCAGTAATTACTGAGAAGCAGCTTAACATAAATTTAGCTGCTCTATTACTGCAACTGCTGATGTAAGTGTAGCCCACAATAGGGCGCAGACTGGTAATGAAGGAATGGAGAGCAGTTTTCAGCTTATTTTCAGATGCTGACAAACTTATTACCCATTTAGTGTCCCACCAGGAAACGTGTGCCCAGAGAAATAAATGAGGCTGGAGCACTTTATACTAAACTGACTTGGCTATGCTGAGAAAGATGAGAGTAATTGGAGCTGGAAGGAACAATTTTTGCTGTGCTTGCTTCCTTCTTTTTCCAAACACAACAGCACAAAGGGTTGGATTTGTTCGTGTGGCCAAACAAGAGCTTCCAGAGATGTCTTTAGGAGCAGAACTGCACCCTAAATCTTAATCCTTTGCAAGCAGCCAGTGTTTAAGAGGCACGACCTCCAAAGAGAAGAGCACAGGACACATTGGAGAGGCAGAAGGTCTCATTTCCATTATGCCAAAAGATTCAGGACATTGGCATGAAGCAGCAGTGGGGATGAGAGTGAATGGAGAAAGGAGGAAGGAAAAAAAAGGAAGATGCTAGTATTTATTCATGTATTTATCCAGGGAAGTCAGAACTCTGGTTTGTGTTGTTTCACACAGGAAGCTTGTGAAGAGGAAAACACTGCCAGAAAAAAAGCATAAAAATCCATCTCTACCAACACCTCTCCCATCCCTGCCTTCCCTCCCCTCCTCCAGAATATTGCAGCTAGAGAAAAGTGAGTGGCAAAGCTGGTTCTGCACCTTGCCTGCCAAAAAAAGGCCCATATCTGTTCAATGGCTCGTTGAATGAGCTGTTTCTCCCTCTCCTTCTCCACCACTTCTGGCCTAATACTCTCAGGTGGAGCCTCTATGTGTGAAGGCCAAGGTGGAGGAGGGCAGACGTGAGAGAAGGGGAAGAAATAGGAAGAAAACTCCCTAGCTACAAGCTGAGCAGTCATGTCAGGAGAGGGGACACAAGTTTCCCCCCAGGAAAAACAAGGAGCTCTGTTTTAAACACCATGTTATCCTGCCTGTATTCCACACCCCCACACCACATCTCTCCAGGAAGGGAGGGACCTTAACTGGTCTGTTACACACCACTGCTAATCTGTGCAGTCCACCATCTACAAGCCACCTCTTCATTATTTTCATTATCAGCACTAACAAAAAATCCCTCCTAACAACACAGTCTTGTCTCACTGCTTGTCAATCGAAGCAGATCTCCTTCAACTGCCATGGAAGTCCTAAGGGAGCCTGAAGGATTCACCCCAAAATCACAAAGAATTTCCTAGGAGATCTGGAGGGCACGGGTAGCTAGTACAGCAGTTTCCTCAACTCCCCTTCACCAGAAGAATGTCCTCTCTCAGCCTCTCACTGCTTTTTCTTAGTGATGGAGTATACAACATGCCATTCCTCTCAGAGCTGCCTCCTCAAAATCCATCAAACCCCCTCATCCTACACCCCCCCCCACCAAAAGCCATCCTTCATCTCCCTGCTTGATTATCAAATTTGCCTGTTAATACACCATATTGATCTGCAATGTCAGACTGGATGCCAACGTTCAGATCAGAGCCTTCCTCCCTTTTAAAGGCTTACTAAATGCAGAAATGAAGAAACCTCCTCCCTGCATCCCAATTCTCTGCAACTTGCATCCGTTTGTGCAGACCGGGCGCCCAGGCAGCACCCCCCCCACTCACTGCAGGGGCTTTCTCAGAACATTTGCTCCTCAACGTTTAGGGATGCTCCAGAGCCAGGCAGGTGTCTGCACCATCCTGCCGAGGCTGGACTTGTCCTAACGGGCACATTTCAGCCCCTGTGAGAACCCAGCTCTGTCCTCCTTCCTTCCCTGCTCCCTTCCCAGCCGCCCCCCTCTCCAGCCATTACCAGAACCCAGCCTGGTTCTTGATTCAGGAGGGGGAAAACACCACCAAAAGAGGGATAAGGAAGACAGAAGAGAAGCAGTGGGTTATATTTCCTTCTCCAATAAAATCACCAAATTCCAAGTGTACTTACTGTCTCCTCAAAGACTATCCAGCTGGAAATCCGAGTGGTTATGAAAAACCAGGGTGGGGGAGGGGTCAGGAAACTATTTCATTTCAGCAACCAAACCAAAATTCAAAAGGAGCAAGGAAACAAAACTGAAGGATATCCAATGGCAATTTCCCAGCAATTTCAGTCCACACAGGTGCCAATCCAACCCAACACTGCCCAACTCTTCCCCCTCCAGCAATTCTGCTGTCTTCTTCTCTGTCCTTTATTTTCTCTGTGGCTTCCAACTTTCCTGCTTAAAAATGCCGTAGTGGTAACGTTGATGTTTGCCTTCACCAGAAAAGAGTGGTTTAAAACAAGAGGAAAAACCCAAAAATCCTTGCAGAGGATGAATGGTCCTTCTCCTTTCTGAAACTTTTCATTCCACTGTGGATCCTTTCCCTAGTTTCCTTTTTCTGAGGTTTTCTGCCTCTCTGGCTCCACTGCTCTCCATTGCTCGCTATTTGTTTTTTCTCTGGAGAGCAGGAAGGGCTGTATTTCTTTTTAAGCAACCCTCCATCTGTATTCTCTTAATGCAATTTTGTTGTGACTGTTAAGATCCAGGTCTTGCCAGGCAATTTTCTTCTTCCCCCTTCTTTGCTGCACTATCAATTATCCAATCCGTGTGTCTCCACATTAGAACGGGGATTCCCATTCTTCTTTTTCTCTCTCCTCCACGCTCCTTTAGAAAAGAATCTCCTTTCGCATTTAGCTTCTGATTTGCGTCTGCCAAAGCCACAAACTTTTAGTCCCTCTCCCCCCCTCTCCAAAGATCTGATTAGATTTCCAATCACAACCCAGTGCGCAATCGGGGGGTTGATTTCGGCCAGGAGGCAGCAATCCACGGCACCCGCTCGCCTCGCTTCCAACTCCACGTTAGATCCTGCTGCCTTCCTTCCAACTCCTCTGCATTTTCAGAATCTCACATTCAACGGAATGAAGGAGGGAGGGAGGAGGAAAAATTCAAGGTTCCCACCAGCTGTCAAGAATAAATCCATCCCCTCGTTATTTTTTAAACACTTGGGACGGGTGTTTTTAACGCCCACTCTCCCCTTTGCCCCCCGCGCTGCTCCAAATCTTTCTGATGTTCAAACTCCCCCGAGGGGGCACAAAAGCAGCCCGGGGAGGCGTGATTTGTCCTCGGAGCTGCAAATTTCACAAGCCCCCTTTGCTTTTCATTTCAGCCTCCTCTCCATCTTTTGTCCAGCAGCGATACGGATCCAGCAGCACCGAGACGGGGAAACTTCTATTTCTTCTTGGAGGAGAGAGAGGGAAGGAGAGAGAGGAAGGAGGATGAAAGCTCTCCAGTCTCTGCCTCCCTTTCTCTCTTTCAACGCAGCTCTGATCTCGTTGCCAAGCTCAGCCTGCTGTATTTTTTCAGAGCTACAAGTTGGATTTCCCTGTGCACGGCGGCAGCGAGTTAGTCTCCCATCTTCTTCCACACGCCAGTTACCTTCCCCCTTTCCTCCCTTCCTTCCTGCCTCCCTCCCTTCCGAGATGACACATCCCCGGGAGCGCAGCCGCTTTGAGTTTCATCGCTGGCACGCCGAGCCCTCCGCACAGCCCGGC
>NW_008591443.1:0-29739 GCF_000691845.1 Merops nubicus | reverse complement strand
TGTTGCCAAGGCTGTTCCCAACCTTCACAGCCCAAACCAATCCTTCTTTATTCATTAATACAAGATCCAGCAGTGTGCCTCTTCTCATTGGTTCTTCCACTACCTGCATTAAGTTATCATCGCACTGCAAGAGCCTTTTTGACTGAACATGCCTAGCTGTGTGGGTGTCCCAACAAATATCAGGGTGATTGAAGTCTGCCACGAGTACCAAGGAGTGTGTTCCAGAGGCTACCTTCAGCCGTCTGTAGAAGGCCTCATCAACATCTTGTGTTTGGTGGTCTATAGTAGAGTCCAACAACAGTGTCACCTCTGTTTGCATGTCCCTTAATTCTTACCTACAGGCTTTCAACCTGTTCTGCCTCTCCCCACGGACAGAACCCAATACATTTCTGTTGTTCTCATACATAAAGGGCAACACCACCGCCTCACCTTGTTGATCTGTCTTTTCTAAGCAGTATGTAGCCATCCACGACAACATTCCAGTCATGGGAACTCTCCCACCATGTTTCAGTGATTGCAATTATATCATAGTCATGCAACCTAGTGCAGACCTCCAACCCCTCCTTCCTGCTCCCCATACTCCGTGTGTTGGTATATCAGCATTTCAGAGAGGGAGTTAACCCACCAGTTTTCACTTTTGCTGACTATTCCTGGCTATTACTGTGCTTACTAACTTGCTAGCAAGTCCTGTCTTATTGTCATTGTCCACCTCAAGTGGGACAGTAGGCTGCACACTATCCTTAGGCACATCTCTCATGAGCCTGGTGTTATCCCCTTCCCCCTTCGAAGCTAGTTTAAAGCCCTGTCAACGAGCCCCGCCAGCTCCTGTGCAAGGATCCTTTTTCCCCTTGGAGACAGGTGTGCTTCACCTGTTGCCAGCAGACCAGGTGCCATATAAACCTCCCCAAGATTAAAGAACCCAAAATTCCAATGGTGGCGCCAGTCTCTAAGCCATGTATTAATCAGGGGTGTTTTCCACCCTCTGTCAGTATTTTTCCCTTCCACTTGAGGGATTGATTAAAACACCACCCGAGCACCTGAACCTTGGACTAGTCACCCCAGCGCCTTGAAGTCCTTTGTGAGACTCTTTAGACTCCTCTCTACAACCTCATCATTACCTACTGGAATAACTAACAAAGGGAAATAATCAGAGAGCTGCACCAGAGCAGAAATTTGCCTTCTAATATCTCTAACCCAAGCCCCTGGGAGGCAGCAGACCTCCCTGTGGGATGGGTCTAGTCTACAAGTGGGTCCTTCTGTTCCACTCAGAAGAGAGTTGCCCACTACAATCACCCTCCTTTTTTTCTTAATGGAAGAAGCCTTGATAGACTGGGGTGAGTGACAAGCTGTGTGTGACTTACCAGATTGATCTTCATTTCCATCTCCATTTGGCTGGCCATCAAGTTCCAAAGACCCATACATATTGGATAACAGTAGTTGGGAAGGTGAAGGGAGTTGAGAAGGTTTTTGTTTGCCCCTCCAAGGAGGGACATCTTTCCATTCCCCCTTGTCCCTTATGTCCCCTCATTCTGTCTGATGACAGGAGGGGCGGGAGTCCTCCACTTCTTGCAGAACCTCTCCCTGTTGGCTTTGCCTCAGAGTGTGGCTCAACAGATCTATCTCACTTTCACACTCTCTGATCCTTTTCAATCTATCTGCTTCCTCTTTCAGTTCAAGCACCTGCCTGAGCAGGTCGTCTATTTGATCACACCACACACAAGCGCCTCAAGAGGACAACACGCACCTCACAAGAAAGGTCTCTATGACCCTGGGGGAGAAAGAAGGGTTGCAGTTTTCTAATTGTAATACCAAAAAAGAGAGGGGTAGATTCTCCTTATATGTGAAGATAAAGGTGAGATGAACTTGTCTTAGCATCATTTATATTTTTTAAAGAAATTAGCCCTCCCCCGTTCAGCTGGATTACTATTCCCAAGAGACTGCTGTGAAGCTTTTCAGATAAAATATTTAAAAGTGTAGATCTGGCAAGTTTGTACTGTGAGTTACAAACCCTTTATTTAGGTTCTATCTTTTATTAACCTCCAGGGCTCTCCTACTGTCCCTAATGGCATTATATTGCATCAAAATAAAACCAAAGCTTTTTACTGGGACCTGCGCTATTTCTTGCAACTTGGTAATGCTAATGTTTAAATTCTGAGTCCTTTTACCACTGATTAAGCCTCCAAAGACTACAGCAGTAGAGTTTCCACCTCACTGCTAGAAAAGAAAAGCAGCACAGTTTATACCAAAGAGATCAGTTGAAGAATGTACGTAAGGTTACTGCATTTATGAATAAAGCAAGGCATTATCATTTTTAATAGGAATTAAACAGCTAGAGGGAGAAGTAGGGCAGTGCTGTGATCAGTGCAAAGTAAAACAATCTAACCATTTTAATTAACTGTATTTTAATAGCTTTAGTTATAATTGAATAATTTAAATGCCAAGGGAAATAGTTAAATCTCCTAAAAGCCTTCTTTTTATTTACATGTTAAATACAGTTCATGGAGAACGGATGGTACTGTGAAGGCTTAAAATAAATGGGTGGGGAAAACCTTACTAATGTCTACAGCTGCTGGACCGACAGGAAATATTTATGGGAACTTAGACATTGCTCTCTGCAGGAGCTCCAATCCAAACCTTAATATATTTTCGACCTTTCTCCCTGCTTCCTCAAAATATTACACAATCTCTGGTGCTATTACCCTTGACTGTTATAAGCATAAAATGCACAGCAAGATAATTGTGACACAAGAATCATCCAATTCAAATTTTTTTTTACATATGCACCAGTGAAGAGGATCACTGCACAAAACAAAAGTATTAGTCAATACAGTTGCATTTAGACAGATTATAATAAACTGACACACACCAATTTATCTTATATATAAAACCCAATACCAGTCATAAGTCAATATACTTCCCTACTATACTTTTCCTGTTGCCTTTAATAATGGATATCATTAACTTATATGCACAATGTTGTGGGGATCTACTATTTTGCAGAGTTAATTTGTTATGAGGCTCTTACTTCTCACAGAGACGTTACCCCTTCATGGTTTCACTTAGTTGCATTACAGTAGTTCAAGTGACAGGGGCAGGAGTGTGTGTGTCTGTAAGTCCATCAGTCTCCGAGACATACCACACCATTCACTGAGCCCACTGTCTTACCTGTCAGTGGCCAAAGGCAAAAATGCCTTTGCAGGGTAAACACACAGTGATATCTCTGTGATATAATCTTCATGTTTAAATATAATCTTTCATGTTTAAATAGTAGTAAACAGAGTTTTCTTCCAATCATGTGTCTACACGACTTTTAAAAATTATGTAAACTTTTAATATCCAAAGTATCCTACTGTGATACCTGTCTGTCATCCATCAGCTTTTGCTGGTTTGACTTTGCTGTTCTTTGAGGCCAGTTAGTTCTCGTATTAGAAGAGACAGTGAAGGATGATTTTCCAGTCACTTCTCCTGGTTGGAATTTAACAGACCTCTGTCATATCCTCCCTCACTGATTTCTTTTCTGAATCCTAGTCTATTTAATCTTTTTTTTTTTTTGAAAGCCCTTTCAAACCTTTGATCATCCTTTCACACACCTCTGCTTCTCTAGTTCTCCTAAAACCTTTTCAAAAACAGAGAAACTGTAACTGCAGTGTTCTGTTCATATTTTTACCTCAGCAAAATAAAGCTTATTGTTTTCTTTCTCTGTTTCTTTTTTTTATTTTAAAATCACATGTAAGACACAGAATGTATTATGGATGTACAGCAAGGACGGAGATCAAAGGTGTTAGTAAAACTAATTTCTGGAAATAATTAAACTATATGCATAAATGAAAATATTTGTAAATTTTTCACCAAAATATGTAAATCCAAGCGCAATTAGGAACAGATCTTGCTAATTTTTTTTTTTTTTTTTTACCATGTGTTATTAGTGACAATATTGACTAAACCTGATTTCAGTCATAACAGAGTGTTACTTAATGGAATTATTTAGTAAAGTGTTCAAAAATCCATACCCAAATATCACCCTATAAATTTTGATAGGCTCATATTTCTATTTCTGCCTCGTGTGTTTCTGGAAACATAAAGAGAAGGATATTGAATCTCAGTGTTATTGTTTTCACTGGGTGACTGAAGTGCATTAGGTGCCTCACAGGCAAGTAAAGAGGCTGAAGTCTGTCTCAAAATGCTTCCAACCTAAACATGCAAATTTGATTAAAAGGTTAGAGGGTGGATCCAATTTGAAAACAAAATGGTGTAGTTGACATTTTTCATTAAAGAACATTTGGCAATACTGTAAGTTTTAAAATTCAGCTCGTGTAGATATTCTCAAGTATTTGACTCCTAAAGACATTAATCCAGCAGCAGCAGCAGGATTAACATTATCCTTTGTCTTACTTTCCCTCATTGCTGGAAAAGTCACGACATGCCACTTTGCTGTAGCATGCTGCACATTTGACCAAACCCAAGAAATAGGATGCTTTTCACTGCTATGGATAACAAACTGAAGAACCCTAAACTGGGAACTCTGACAGGGTCCCAGAGGACATTTGACTGCCCCAGTGTACAGAATGATGTGAACATCTAATTTGCATCTTATGCCTTGCTATTACTGAAATAGAAAATGAGAAAAAGCATAACATGCTTCATGTGTTTCAATCCTGGCTTGAGTTTCTCACTAATTTCACTGGAACCTTTACTAATTTTTATGAAAATGCAGAAAACTTAATAATAAAAGTGAGCTTTTGAGCAACCAGTTACAACACCATCTATTGACTCAAACTATTGTAGATTTAAGTTTGCATATGTTCAACATGGAATATAATGAAAATTATGACCTTGGTCTCATTAGTTTCCTGAAATTTACAATTCACAGTAAAAAACAGAATCATGAAAAAAAACCACACCCAAACTTCTTAGTAAACCCTCCAGAATTGTCATTCCTACATTTTATTATAGTGTAACTGAAGTTTCATTGCTGGTTCTGTTTCACATTTAGCAAGAAATATTTTATGTATCAATTCCAAATTCTACTTAGCAACAATGCACTCAAACTACTTCGAAATTCTAAATTCATTCATAATATATATACTTTCTTATCTTTTAATTTCAAATCAGGCTTTGTTTCTGAGAGGCAGAGAGAGAAGGCTAACAGTGGAGAATTATTGTAAATTGATAATATGAACAATTTTCTGTCATATATGACAGAAAAATGATATAGGATCAAGTCTTTTCCATAGCTGGACAGCACTAGGAAGAACAGGGATGTTCAGCTGGTCATTGGATGAGGAGTTTTCACACTTAGAGAGGATGATCAGTAAGCCCATGTCAGAGGGGGAAAGTAATTTTAAAGGGCAATATCACTCTGGAGTTATCACAGTAAGAAAAATAGACCATGAAAAATGACAGCAGGAGGAAATTCCATGTTCTGGAAGTGAGAAAGTAGAGAGGGGGGAATCTTGAATTCCTCAAAAGGGCCTAAAATTTGTTTAAGTAATATAAAAAACCATGGAATAAGTTGAGACAAGAAGAAGGATAATAACACCTTTTAGTGTCTGTCTATGCATAATAAAATAATTTTGATAAAAACCCTGTGAAAACCCCAGCAAACCCCATATGAACTGAAGACAAAGTTGCCTCCACATTTTGAGCTTTAGGAAAATACATGTTTATGCTGCTGAAGAGTATGGAAAAGACAAGTCAGCAGTAATCCTGGGAGCCAAGGATTTCTAAGACTATGGCAACATGTAGCCCACGTCTCTCAATCAGATCATAACATTCTATCAATTACATGATCTATATAAAGGCAAACAGCCAAAAAGTGAAGCAAAGGGTGCAGTCTAGCTAAATAGCTGCTGTTAACTTACATGACTTGGAGCACAAACTAAGCTTGACATTTTAACATGGATGCCATAGGTCTACCTTACTGACTAAAGTTCTGCAGTCTCCCCCTTCTTCCCCCTTCTCCCTACAAGCTGCTTTTATTAGGGATCTCACTTAATCCCCAATGGCACGTCTGGGAGGTGTGGGTGGTGCTCATTAGAATATGCTCTCCAACAAATGATCTGCTGAGGTTCTGACAAAATAAATGCTTATTTTCATTATCAGTCACTCCCTGCCACTTCAAATGTACATCCTCTGAAGTATGGCTTCAATGCAAACTGACATCTGAGTTACAGTCAAGAGTGATGCCAGATTTTAGTTGTTAACAGGAAAGTGCACATGTAAAAGTGGAAAACAGAAATAGCTATTTACAGTATAGAAACAGCATCAAAGGTGAGGGCAACCAAAAGAAGGGAAGAGTGTAGTTACATAAATAGAAGGTTTGCAAGAATAAGACCAGAAGAGAAAAACAAGAATAAATAGCAGCAGCAATTTGAAGAGCCTACCTGAAGACAGTTTAAGAGAGTCACATCTATCAGAGTGAACAAAGAATAGAAATAGAGTGATAAGAGCTAACTGGCTTCATTATTGGACTGTCCAGCAATCTGTTAGCAATATGTACAGCTGATTTCTTGCAAAAGCTACATCTATCTTTCTGAAATCTGTCAGCAACCAGGAAACGGATGCAAAGAAAGGACAATCAGGGAGTGTGTTTGTAGATTTGTAGTTACCATTAGTAGGGGAAAATGGACAGGCAAAAAATAAATATATGATTCTTTTTGACATGAGACTAAAAGTAACGAAAGAATGTTTACAGTATGACTTATTCTCATGGGGGTGGGGGGAAGATATATATGATCTAAGCTGTATGACAGATGTCAAGAAGACTGACATATATGTTAGGAAGATCCTTTTAATGATGTGCTTGCAGCAGTTGGAAACAACTTGTCAGATTAATAGCAACTTTTTGTTTTTGCTGCAGACCAATCCAAAGAAATGGAAGTTCTGCCATGGGAAATAGAGAGGGGAGAAAGATTTGTCTTACCACAAGAAATCAAATCACTTTATTAACATGAAAGCAAAATTTACAGAGTGAAAGTTTTAATTTTTATCATCTTCAGAGTTCAGGGTGCAGTGGTACATGTTAAACTGCATCAGTCAAATGCTTTGGACCATGACATTTTACTCCTCAGTGATAGCCAGGCACTGCACCTATGATCCATACTCCCCAGTGAGTAGACTGGTAATAATAGATCCTACAGTTTAGAAACTAAGGCATAGAGAGACTAAAGGACTTGCCTAGGTCATATAGCAATTTAACCAAGTCTCCTGAGTCTCATACAACCCCCTAACTACAAGATCTTCCATTTCCCTTTGTACAGAAACCTGAGGTTTACCTGGTGTGCTGTTGTGTTTGAGTTAAGAAGCTACACAGAGTTTCTTAAAATATAGGCCAAAAACATGGGAGGGAAGAAAGCAGAGGAGCAGCAGTTTTGTACTATGCTCCTTCATGAGCCATGGTGCGATGTTCAGAGGAACTCCTAAGGCACTTAAAGGAATAAAATTAAGTAGGACTATAGCAGCCTCTAGAGAGTATTCACAAAAAAAAAGTAGTAATTGGGCAATCTAACTTCAGACACAGCATGAAAACAGAGATCTTTCTTCACATTTTAACTGTTCTTTTTTAATAAGAAAAAAAGAACAGTTAAACTAACTTAGACTATCTAACATGGTAAACAGATTAAAATTCCAAGTCCTTAGTTAATTCTGCTTGTTTAGATTTTTCCACTCTTCCAGCTGCACTTACTTTTACTCAGTTTCCTTTACTACTTGATATTTTAGTGTTGCAATGCAATCTTAAACAGATGGCTCCAATTCAGAGACAGGTGACTTCCCCAGAAAGGTTGGCAGTAACACACAATCCTTTGAGATAGAAATAATTACTTCAATGTATTCTTTTCTTTAAAAGAATACAAATGCATGATTTCTACAGACCCTTTTGCAGGATTTTTATTCTGAAATCTCTTCTCACCTCATATTTCAGGAGCTTTGCTTTCCTTCAGGAGGCAACATTTTCATTCTTTTCTCACAAAGCTTTTTTTTTTATTTTTTAATAGATGCTGCAGCATTCAGTACAGATCAAGGCCCTCATGCTGAAACTCTGCACAGGCTCTTCTCTAAAGAAAGACAAATAATAGACAAATAGATCTTGAGAGTTAAAGGATTTGTTCAAGGCAATGTAGCAAATCAGCAGTCGAAGAAATAGGACTTGAAATATCTCAATATAGGCAATGAGTTATGGATACAGATATTAGAAAGATTTAGGCAGTATATCTGTATTGTAGACTTGTGGTTTTTTTTCTTTTTTTAAAGAAAAGGACTAGTTTAGCTTGGGGAAAGTAAATAAAAGCCCTATGCTTAGATATGAATTTTAATGACAAAGTCTCTGTATCACAAACGAGTCTCAGATCATAGCTATGATCAATTATTATGTACCACTGAAAGTTCATTACTTTAATGTGTAAAACATGGATTAAAATGTGACAGGAAATGACTACAAAGTACTTAATGAAGCAAGTCAAACTGGGCTAAATGCTAGTGTAAACAGCATAAAAATAAATCTTCTGAAGATTAAGCCCTACTTTCTTACTTAGCTTTGGGGTTTACTTTAGTTTGTTGTCATTTCTGTGTACTGAACATTTCTTTGGGGGCAAAATTTGTTCCCTAATAAGTTTATTTAATATATTTGCAATCAGAGAATGATAATACAGAATGACTTTTACTGTTTAAGAAATGTAGTCCTTCTAGCTGGCTGACGTTGCAGATGTAAAATTTCCTTGACCTCAGGCAAAATATCTCATTTATAGATAGCAGTAAGTGAAAGATGAGTCCTGTGGTCATAGTACAAGATGTAAGCTATAGAGCTCAAGGTCTTTCTCCAAGCTGTTTTGTAATATTCATATGGGCAAATAAGTCACAGGCTCACGTTTTTAAGGAATAATATTAATTACCATTATAATCTGAAGTTTTCCAAGCTGGAACGCAAAGAGTAGATTTTGTATATTTTAAATAGGTCTCACACTAGCTAAGAAGCACTTAATGCTACATTTCTGTGAAAAAGGTAAATGTGTCTGAGATGTGTTAGTGTTTCTAGCAGAAATATATATGGCATTGTGCAAAGTATAAAGCATAGGTACAGCTTATATCTGTTTTGCTAAATCTTCTGTGTTCAACAAAGATTAATTCACATGAAAAAGTATGCAGGAAGGCTTTAGCATGACTAGGAAATGACTTGAAAGGTCCTGCCTTCCAAAGAAGCTGAAGAGACCTTGGCTTGTTTATTCTTTTATTAACAGCTATGATTGTAGTCTATAAACAAACCAAAGAAGTCAAGTTGGTCAACAGCAAAGCTTTCCATGCTTAAGTAAAAAGCTGGTATAAGAACAAGTAGTATTAAACTAGACAGAAAAGCTTTAGCAGAAAGTTGGATGTTTCAGTCACTAGAGAAACTGAAGTTTTCTAATGTAGCAAACTGGTTGATTTAAAGGTGGAGTCTGATAAGTCTTCAAACATGGTTAACTTGTTAACCCAGAAGTTCTGTTCATGCCAGTGCTATAATTTCCCCGTAAATCACCTCAAGTCCTGTGAAACAACAATAATGTTCTGGCGTTCCCTCTCCGAGTAAAACAGCCACCACCATCTGAGAAGTGTTCAGATCCTGTAGTGTTGACTACCATACTAAAGGTTAAACCATAAATCAGATTTGCAATAACTCAGCAATATTAAGGTACACAAACTGGTCAGACTATTAAGACACTTAATTCAGACAGATCTGCAGCGTAAGTATTTCCTAAATCATTCTTTAATAAGGTTAAGGTACATTTGTGATGTAATATGAAGTTTGCATTTTCAGTACCTCATCAGATATGTAATACAACTTCCAGGACAGTCATTGTGAAGTCACTAAGAAGCCTCCCAAATGGAACAATCAGTACAATACAAGGAAAAGCTTTTATTCACATTATTTCTCCTTTTTTATTTTTTTTTAACTACATGTTGAGAAAAACAGCTATTAACGTAAGCTCTGTTATGCTAGCTAATATATTAAGGTAAAAAATAGTCACATGTAGTTTTGAGAATGATGATTATTTGACAGGATTGTTCTTCATTGTTTATGCTAAGCTTTCAGTCGAACCTTGCAGATTTAATTTATGGAAAATGCCTACAGTGTTTGACAGATGTTATAAAATCAAAATTAAATAATTAACTTGAGATTAGTATAATCGGTCTAAGGACAAAGACATGAAAAGAACAACAAAATGATTCAAGGTGGGAGAGCAGGGAAAAGCAAAAGCAGTGGGTTCCATCCAATTAGAGTTTTCAAAAGATGACCGAAGAGTGGACCCATTGCAAAGGCTTTGCAAAGGCAAAGAAAAAGCTTTACAGAGCTAGAAGATGGAGACATCAATATTTAGTTGGCTAAAAATCAAAAAGTGTAATCACTGTTCAAGATTTACCATTGGAACAAACTATCATGGCCAAAAAAAAGACTCACTTGATACGTTCAAATGAAGCCTTTCTTGAACAGACATATTGCTCAAGTACAAGTTACAGTAAACAAATTACTCAACTGACTACACTTAATCATGTGAAGCACAATGGCCTGTGAAATACAAGAGGTGAGGTTATAAGGTAGTACTAGAAGGGAGCACTATAATCACTCCCTGTTCAGGATAAGTATTGTGCAAACCAGACAACACACAGTCCTTCAGGTTAAGGTGCCAATGAATTAATCTATGATCTGCTTAATTTATGTGCCTCTCACAATGTAGGACTGCCCTCTTAACAAAATCTGGGCATTAAACTGCACAACTATACAATATTTTCCCCTCCTGTATCACAGACAGCAGTCCCATCATATTTTGGTGGCAGCAGTAAGCTCAAACAGGAGAGGAACTGCTGATGCAGTCAGTACAGCAGATATTTGAGTGGCTTTAGAATAACCGCAAGGCAAAGCTTGAAGACCATGTAGTGGAATCTGTTAAATAATGGAAGATGACAGGGAGGCTACCACTGCAAAGCAATTGCACCCCACAGTTCTTGTGAGGCACGAGGCAGAACCAAATACCTCCCTGATCCCTGCAGGCATGATTACTTTATAATAATCATGCCCACACCCTGCAGCTGCTGTTTGCCTTATAAAATATATTTCATTGTCCTGTGGTGAAAAAAAGAATTGTCATTCTTTACTAATTAAAAATCCAAAGGTGGCAGTTTAAGCTGGTAACAGCTATAATGGACCTAACATTTAACATAAGTAGTCCAGTAAAGCCTGCTGGCCCTTCCTACTCATATGATTCTGA
Organism: Merops nubicus; assembly: GCF_000691845.1. NCBI lineage: Eukaryota > Metazoa > Chordata > Aves > Coraciiformes > Meropidae > Merops > Merops nubicus. The sequence goes on along the minus strand of NW_008591443.1, from coordinate 18,499 downwards.
GACACTGGTGTCTGTTACAGCTTACAGCCTAGTAACACATGGAGTTACTAAAACTAGGACCTGTGGCTTTGTGGGATGCTCTGAAGGTTCTTTTCAATAAAAGGCCTCTTCACACCTTATAAAGAAATTTTTTTAAAAAAAGCCTCCGAAGCTAAAGACCTGTATTATTGCATCCTTAAAGCATGGAAGGCTAAATCTCTATAGTGACAAGGAAAAAAAAAAAAAAAAAAAAAGAATCATCATAAGAGAAACAAAATGCTGTCAAGTACTGCCTGACTTTCATGAGTAGATACTCCCCTGTGGAAATATTACCATACCCTTGTTCTTTTACCAAGTTCAAAAAACAGATGAACAAGGATCAGCTAGCCAGCTACAGTCAACACCAAGGGTTCCTAATCAACCAACAACTTTCACATGGGCTATGTGAGGAGAAGCCACTTTCCATACATCAGTGGCTTTGTAACTTCTGTTGTTTGCATGTCTTCCCTTGCCCATTTTGGCTGCTTATTGAAGAAGTTTTTAAAAAGCGTTCTGTCAGATGCTGTTTTCCTACTGAGCCTGCTGTACAATCAAGTTGGACTTTGGTACCAAACATTTAGACAGAAAAGAAAATGAAGTGGTAGTTGCAGGATTATGATGTCTGGGCTGCAAAGGACAAAGTAGCAAATACACTAAATCCAAGAAAAGCTTTCCACGTTCATCTAGACACATACAATAGCAAGGTTAATATAGACATCAAGCAATAAAACATCAGGATGTTTTGCTCCCCATTGAAGATGAGGAACGGGCATAGACACTTTCTTTTGCCCCAAAATAAAAGTCTTGTTTCAAAACAAGAATAAGAAAGGCACTTATTGTGGTGAGGAAAAAAAAAAAAAAAAACAAAAACAAACAACAACCAAACACCTTACAGAACAACAGTTAGGGGAAAAGCAGACTTGTGTAAACAGCGTTGCCTGAGGGCATCCTTACTATTTCTAGTATATGGTTACCCACTATTTCTTATAAAATTAAGCTTCCATGGTTGATACAAATTTGCTACCCCCAATAAATGAAGTTTCATGAAGTCATGGTGGCCAGTGGTAGACTTCATACTAACTTACCCAGCTTTGAAGAGGACAATTAGCTAGGAACCCTTACCCCTATTAGAAGCAAGACCTGAGAAAAAAATTCTGCTTAATACTGCTAACAGGCTAACTCAGACATACCCCCTATCTGTCCATATATAGAAGCTTAAAATGAAAGTTTGAAAGAACTTTCTGCAAAGCTTGAGTCTAATAAAAGGAGAAAAAAAAAAGCAAGAAAAGGAGGGCATTTTTTCTGCCTAGCTCAAGTTTTCCCCTGCTGTACCCCACAAAGCATCTGACCCCTAATAGGAGCCAAGCCACCCTGTTGGAGCACCTCCCTTTTACAGAGTGCTGAGGAACTACTTAATTCTTGTCAGCTGGGTCAGCCCAGAGGCTGGAAATCCCTGTGCTTAGGGGATGCAGCTGTGGACTTCCTCCAAGTTAGGGGGAGTGTTAACTCTTTCCAGGCCCATCTCCAGCCAGAACCCACACATGGTTTCAGCTCATAAAGCAAGACTGCACTGTGTATGTCTCAGTACTAGAGTTCTCTAAAAATGCTCTGTTAGGAAAGTATTTTTGCAATCTATGTCACAGGAAATCTTCCTCACAGAAGATCTGTCACCTTTTGTCCCCTGCAAAGTATGTGTATTTTCTGAAAGATTGGTTTATACTTTTTAGCTCTCACCTGATATTCAGCTGAAACCCAGCCATGCCAATTAATAAATTAGCCAAATATGTAATACTAAAGTATCTGTACTACTCACATTTAGAGAAGAAAAGAAACTATTTAAATCTATAAAACTCTGAGGAGTTAATGACAAAGTGATACTGAATCAAATTAGCAACCTAGGGGCTAAATTTGTCTAGATCCATTAAATTTTTTGACTGTGTGGGGTTACATGTCAATCAAGCAGCCCAGCACGTTTAGTTCTATTATGAAAAGCAAAATTGGATAGGGAAGCTAGCAGCTGAGATAAGAAGCATGGTGCAGAGCCCTTTCATTTACTCATTTAGTCACAGCACAAGAGAAGCAGAAGGGATGCCTCACGCTCTTTACATCTTCATATGCACCTAGGCTGGCTCCAGCCACTCCAAGAATGTTTTTTCCTCCATGCAGTGGAGACTGCATATACTTTCCATAATGCTGGTCAAGGGGCACCTCTGTATATATTCATTATGATGGGCTCCCTGGACCATTAGGAGGCTGGATAACTAGCCAGAGGTGCACAGACATAGTGGTCATTAGCCATTACACACATCATTACCCAAGCTGGAGGAGTTGTTATGGGGCTACTTGGCCTGCTCCTCCCACTGGCTCCCCCCTTCCTCAGACTGGCACAGTTACAGAACCTGCTATCTGTAATGAGTATGAAGCTGAGGGTTTAGACTTCACCATTTACCTCATTCAGGCAAAGCTTCTCTGCCTGTATGCAGTGAGGTATGAAACTAGGATATAATGGTATAGGTACGCAATGGGTATTTTATATATGTATACGTATTTAATATATATTTTAAATATAAGTGCATGACAACTCAGCACCTGTGAATCAAATTACAAATATTTTAACTGCCTCTATAACAACAATTGCAAGCTATGCTGCCTGAGTATCAGTTCAATGCTACATATGCTGGACATGAATCTCCTGAAAATGGCTTCCTAGGCCATCAAATCCTGTTTTTTTTCTGAAATACTAGCACCCATTTACTATCCTGCTTTTCATAAAGGTACTAATCTCTGACAAAGTTTAATAGACAAATAATCAGTTTTATTCTGTCTACAAGGTTGTTCCAAAACCCCTCCCTTAAGTAGTGAAAGCATCTTCAAATTTCCAACCAACTCATAGCAAGCTTAATTTAGTTAGCTCCTTTGTCTCTGATGTTCACTCCTATGAAGTATTTATATAGTACTATCATGTCATTCTCAAGGGGAGAGAACAGAATAAATCCAACCCACCAAAAGGATTCAGAGCTGTATTCTTATTCATTGTGTTGACTCTTAGCCTTGAATAAAACACACACACAAACGGTTCCCACGGTTTTTAAAGCTAATGCAGCTCAGCCTCATGGGCTACCAACTGTAGTTCCTTGTCTGTGTACAAGCCATGTGAAATCTGAAGCTGCCAAGACCTTCATGGCAAAAATCCCAGGTGTCCTTTTGGGGAAAGCTGATCTTAGGCTGGCAGAGGCAGCAGTAAGACACTGTTCAGGAAAGATCCAATTAATCAAATATTTCATAAGGAAAAAAGTAAATAAACTCTTAGCCACAATGAAAATCTTTGTTACTTAGAAACATGCAGTGGTGTATCACTAACAGACAGCAGAAACTGCTATGTAATACCTGCTTTAGAGCTAGAGAATCTACCACTAATTCATTAGTGGCTTTCCCTGCTGATTAATTGGCGCAGATCAAATCAGAATAACCAAACTGTCTCCTACTGTTCTAAAAGATATCAAAGGTTAGCCCCTTCCTATGGGCGCTCTAGTTGTGTTAGTGTGTAAGCTCATGAAAAGAAATGCTCTTGTGATTGCCAGACTCACCAGGAGACAAAGCACAGAGTATGAAGCTTTTGTTCAGATGTAAAAAGGAGGCTGTATTACCCAATAGACAGCCATTTGCATGATGATGGAGAAATGAAAGCGACACGTGGAAAGCAATTCAATAGCTTGCACTGGAAAATTGTTGTCTAATACAGTGCATCTAAGCTTCAGTTGCAGATTTATGCTTTGGGTGGCTTGTGTTATATCTCTGAATCTCTTTCTCTTGAGAGAGGGGTAAAAGTGGAATTGGATTTATATCCCTGTGTTTTCTGAACCAGACACTGGCTAATACTATAGGAGTCTAGGTGGAGAATGACATTAAAGGCTGTGAGTATTTGATGTTAATCAATGGATGGCTGTCTCAGTGGGAGTTTGCTCATTTCTGCCTTAAGAGAGCTAAATTGCTACATCTAGCTATGCTGGGCAGTATTGAAACAAGCAGTCAATACTTTCTTCCAGAATCAATATATAAAAAAGTAACTCAATGGAAGCGATCTGAGAAATGTGTTAGGAAGAGGAAAGTGAGAAGCAGCCCGTCTCATGCAGTATACCTCATGCTGGTTAACCAGACAAAAATGTATATACACCTGTAAGAGGATACAGTATTTCAAAGACAGGTTGCTTGACCCAGAATTGTCTGTGAAAACTCCTGAACAGTAAGACTAAAGATTAAAAGCAGAGCAGGCAAATACTCCCCCTTTCATTGACACCTGATACAGAAAAGCACTTAATCATTTGCTTAAGTCTACCCCAATTCAGCCAAGCTGTTAAGCATATGTTTAAGTGGTAGAAAGTCAATAGGATGCAAGTATGTGTTTAACTGCTTTGCTGAAAGGGGCAGTTTGCTGCTCAGGATGTGAAAGACATGAAACACTGCTGTCTGCAAATACAGCTTTCAGGTGTGGGGGTGGTGGAGGGTGCAGCTTGATCCCCTTCCATCCTCAAAAGAAGGCAAGGTTAAAAATGTCACGTTTCCCCCCCTGAGAGCTGCTGAGCACTGGGAGGCATCCTGATCTGTCTCCAAAGGACTAAGATCTCTCCATAGGAAATGAGGGAACCGGGAAAAGTCCCTAAGAAATATCGAGAGCCAAATTTCTGACCAGAGGTGGAAGATTGTCTTAATGAGTTTGCTTACGGCTGCTGACCCTCACCATTAATCCAATATTTGGGGCACCAGTAATCTGGCATTTGGGGAGCACTGGAAGGGATTTACTACTATTCTAGTGGCAGAATAAATAAGAGTCTTCCTGATATGCTATGGTGTATTTCCATGAAGCAGCTGAAGTACAAGTAAGAGCTGCAGAATTTGATAGACTGAGTACAAAAAGACATGGATGGTATGCAGTGAGATGCTAACACTGAAAGCGTGCAGTATGGGGGTGTGTCTATATGCTTGGGCTTGTGTGTAGGAGAGGTGCACCTCTGTCTCAGTCCCAACACCTGTTTTATTAATGGGTCATATGTGGTCTTTACAAAAACAATGTTGCTACGTGATTTGCAAACTGCCAGTCCCAAAGGTTTTTTAGTGGAAAAGATTCACCACACTGATTTCCTGATCAAAAAGTAAACGTGGGTGAAAACACACCAGAGGTATTATATTTCAGAAGTAACATCGTCTTCTTATACATGCCTAAAGGAAATTCCATTTATTCCTCACATTCTTAAAAGACCAAATTAAAGTTGTTATAAGTTCCTACAAATTAGGAAGGAAATGGAGGGCTGTCATGATGTGCTTTTAACATCATACCCACTAGCTCATGGTAAAAGCTCTCTTTGTATAAATGAAGAGGAAAGACCAATGTGTACTCTGAGAGGCAACATCCCAGAAATGAAGAACACCTCAGTCCTTCTGTCAGCCTGTATCCTTGTGGTATGTGTCACAAATCATAAATGACAGCTAGAATATGGGGTCATATTTGCTCTTAAACTGATTTTCCTTTATTTTTTCTGTAGGTTTTTTTTCCTTCCCCAAATATATGGCCAAAATAATTGTTTGCCGTAATAAATTTTGAGTGTCTGTTTTGTTTTGTTTTTCCTTAAGCTTATCCATTATGAAAAGCATGAGTGCATGGATCAGATGTATTTTGGCTATTGCTGTTTCTCTGGAAGTGATTAATATCTGTTGGACAGTATATGCAAGCAACACTTCACCTAAACCACCAACCCCAAAATAAGCTTAGGGATCTTAGGAACAGGAATATGTCTTCTCAAAACTTTCAAGAACTATTTTGGGCGCTAATATTCTCAGGCAGCACGTCCTAGGAGAAAAGTATTCTCTGGGCATAAACCATTACACTTTTGACAAGTAGCAGCAACAAAAAGAGCCTCAAAAGTTGCCCATGGCAGCTGAAAAGAGGTGAGTATTATTCCACATGACAGCAAGTGAAGAGGAGCTGGTTGCTAACGAGGTATATAGGTTGGAAATAGATGATTAAAAACACTGTGAGCTTTAAGTATTGGATTAAAGGAATAGCTGATGACCTTACACCCCTTCCGCCCCCCAGCTTTTTAAGTAGAGAAGGCAGTTTTTCCAATGTGACAGCAATAAACCAAAATTTATTTTTCTTAGATCCTGCTTTAGTAGTGGGCTTTACTTAGGACTCTAAGAAGATGACAACACTGTTTTCTGGTTCCAGATCATCACTTGTATAGATAGCCCTAGTTTGATGCACTCCATTATGAAAAATCTAGCTCAGCTGATGTTCTTTATGATTGTTCTGTGGAAGGTGCCTGTCAGTCACCTGGTATACAGGTTGAAAGCAACCAGAATAAATCATGCTCTGGTTGGAATAAGCAATCTACCAGTTTAGGAGAACTTTTTTTTAAAAAAAAAATCATCTTTATATGTGTTTTTTCCTCTGCTATTTATTGCATGAGTCTTGTGCAACTTTTCAATTTGTCTTCAGCTCAAAATAGTATTTAAAGAATGACTTTAACTTCAGGATCATCCTTAAATAATGTCAGAGTTAGGCGTATATTTAAGAGCTGGTTTTGCACCATACTTTGAACTATTTGTCTCCATAAAAATCTATAATAATAAAGTAATCATTCATCAAAACACCTTTTAGAATATTGCTAACAATTTAGAAGCCATATATAAACCTCAATTTAATATAAAATTAGAAAAAATGTGACAGTTTCAACAGCATGATCAACATGGTTGTAGTGAACATTTAGCAAAATTGGCTCCTTTTATGCCTTGATTGTCTATACACAAACATATTAAAAATTGTGGTGTTTTCAGAAGCAATGTGAAATCTGTTTCACAGATTTTTATGTTAATTCTGCAGCTGTGTATTCAAACTTCTAAAAATGTGTTCCATATTTTGAAAATGGCAATAATTTGCACTAAAAATATAGCTTGTAAATTAAAATTTTACTGTAAAAATGTAACTTCACTAAATTCATAACTATTTTCCAGTTCACAGTAATTAATCTCTTTTCTGCTTCACAGTAGTTCATCCCTTGTTCTCATAAATGGTGACAATGGGGACACAAACACTGTCTATTTTTTATTATTTTGGTTCTTTTAAGAATCTAAAATTTGGACCTTAAATTACCTGTGCATTTTATCTGCACTTCTAAACAACAATTCGCAGCATAATTAGATGTTTTAAAAAATGAAACAGTAAGGAGACCCAAAAGTTTCAAATGTAATTCATAAAGTTATGTGAAATTTTCTCTTATTTTCATACCCAAGCTTGCATATAGCTATTTCATCCAGAGGAAAAAGTTCTCAAAGCTTGGAATTAACAATTTTATTTTTTTTTTCCTTCTCTTTACTTCAGGGAGAAACTCTAGTAACAAAGAAAAACACATAAATAAAGCAGCCATAAATCAAAATCTGGTGATTATGTGAAGATTCTGAGGAAAATTAGGGAAGATTAGTGGTGTGAAAGGATATATAGCCCAGCTTTCTACCAATTTGTCACATACCTATCTAAACTGAGAGTTGAGTTGATAAATAAAGCTACCTGGGTTCAGTTTCACTCAGTATACAAAAATGAGGACCCAGTGTTTAGCACAAACTGACTTCCCACTGTTAAAATCTTAAAATTCTTTACCAATATCAATCTGGTCATTATTCTTATATCCTAGAAATGTGATCGGTAATACTAACTTTCATACTTTTAGAGGCCTCTACAAAGAATCAAATTTTAAAGAAAATCCACGGCTACCTTAGAAACAAGTCTTTTTCATATGCCTCAGGGCATATAATTGATAATACTTACCCCAAACGACACTTATTGCAAAAAATGTAATCAGCTGCACAGCGATGAAAAGTCACGGTAGGACTTTCTTCTACATACCAGTACAGTCAGAAACATAACCTGGAAGGTCCCATTGGCCATTAAGAACTGTTCTGACTGTAGTGAGGTCATGTTAGGTCAGCAAAGATGCATATATTACTGACTTTTGTATTATAAGTAGACATTAACTCGAAATCAGATGGCTATAACCCACTGGAGATTGGAATGTCTGTGCTTCATACAGCTGGAAAGGAGAAAGCAAGGAAGCAGTGCACAGAAATATAGTTCCCCATCCAAGAGGAACAGATAACAACAGGGTCAGAAACCAAGAAACACTAAAAGCAACATCAAAATGGAGATTCAAAGAGTTTAGCATCCTCCTTCTGGAATGACACTGGGTAAGACAAAGCCAGTCACTAAACTGAATGGTATTTTCCTTCTTTTGACAGCACACCACACAGTCGCTATCAGAAATTAAAATCTAGTAATTTCCCAAATTTCAGAATGATATTCTGGTACCACCGGGAAGGATTAAATTAATTTAAGTGAAAATATACTCAAACTAAGAAAATCTTAGTACAAAATGGTTATTCTGTTATAGTATGATTAAATTAGATTAACTAATGGTTAATAGAATTAAATTAATTATGACTATTGATTACAATGCATGCATAAATTTTTGCAGAATTTTACCTTCATTTGAAAAGGAACTTTGCCAAGGGAACAAGTGGGAAATGGGAAAAGATTAAGAGAGGAAGGTGAAATGAAAAAGTGTTATGTACTGACGTAAGCCAGTAAAGCCTAAGAAGTAAATGAACCTAAAATTTGGGAGACTTAATGTTTAAAAATGGGAACATTGTGCCATGTAAATCCAAGAGGATTTACCAGCCTGCGGGTGAGAATCATATTGTTTTGGGACTGCCCAGCATAAATATAAGATATTTTCCAGGCTATCTGTCATTTTGGTTGCAGTGCACTTGTTATCATGGAGTGTTTAGAAGTAGCTACTCTTTGAGCATTACTTTAATAGTAATTGGAAACCTTAAAAAAAAACCACAATATAAGCATAATAATATATTGATTTTAATGTTTTATAGCTCCCCATTTGGTTACATTTTCTTGAAAAGGAAATAGATGTAATATCCCATTTCAGCTAAAAATAAAAGTAACCATTTAATTAATTAAAGTTCATGTCACTCAGTGAGTTTAGAAATCAGCAGACCATTGTTGCAGGATTATAAAGCTATCATAAATGCTGTAGGCTGATTCTTTTTTTCAATATTTAGCTTAAACTTTTTTGTAACTAAAAAATACATTTTCCATTTTGATTTTAGGAATTAAAAAAATTTTTAAAGTCTCAACAAACCTTCTAAAAAGTCAATTTTTGAAAAGAGAGAGTTATGAAACCGGCTTAGAAATACTAACAGTACACCAATGCTGTATATTCTACAGTAGGTTTAATTTATTCATATCTCTAAGAGCTAAATGTATCACATCTTGCACTCAGGCTGGTGACCCCTTTCACATTTCAGTTCTAGCATTTATGTATCCCAGGTTCCCCCTTTCTAGGTAGAAAACATGTCTGTACAACAGAAGCACAGAAAAACCAGTGGAAAGGACCTTGGGAAGAAGAGCTATAGTTATGCAATACCTGACAAATACATCTAACTTCTTATAAAGCACCAATCTTATTCATTGATTCAAAGCCTCTTGAACTAGTAAGAAGTTTGCATCATATATGTAACATGATGCAAGATGTTTATGTTAGTGGTTTTGTTCAGAGCAGTAGTACAGTTTAAGTCCATATCATGCACTGTTTCAGCCCTCAGAACATTTTTGGTGCTCATAAGTTAGAACCCATTTGGAGAAAGCTTCATGTGCATATCAAATGTGCAGTAACACCTATGAGGAAGAATATGTGTTTGAACCAATGATTCTTTCGTCATGCAAGTTCAAACTTCATGGATAATCAGGATGTTGACTGTAAGGGACCAGATTCAATTATCTAGAGGAAAACACCAATGTGCCTTAGTGCCATAAAGGCATTAGCACCAAATGTTTAGATCTACTGCCAAGCTCCTATTGTGCCTAATTAACTGCTAACATTGTTCCGGGCTAAAATCATTTTTCTTTAATTTAGGCCCATTACTTCTCCTTATATACAGTACAACAAATTATTCTCTGAAACACATATTATTCCCTTTCTCTTTTAAAATATCTACACACCAGAACACTGTATCCATGTCTTAATTCAGTCTTCTATTCTGATGTCTTCTACAGACATCACAACCTAATCCTTCACTCTTTCAAGACTTTTCTCCTCACTCTCATCTAGAGCTGCTCTAAGTACTCCACACCTTTCTAGAGGTGCTGTTCCCAGCCTTTATTGGCACAGGAATGCAAGTTTTATTTCATGTATTTCACAGAAAATGTTCCTCTTACACATTCCAATACAAGATCTGCATTTTTCCAGTTTAGGAAGTGAACATAATACTGATTCATACACACTTAAGATCTATTACAAGGCATAGATCCTTTTCTGCAAATTTACACACAGCAAAAGGTTCTCCAGTACATGTCTGTGAAAGTGATTATTGCTAAGCCTACAGTGTCATACTGAGTTGCCTAAAAAGTTCACAAGTAGAGCTCTGTGTGTCATGGTTACAGGGGCTGGGACCGGTTTATCATTATGTGGGTAGAACCAAAAACCGTGTATTCTATACCCTCTATGTCAGTGCTTGTGGGCTGTTAACAAAATCATGGGTAGCAGCTGCCCAGGACAGACCTCACACCCCAGGCTATAACAGATAAGGAAAGAGGTTCAAGGTCAGGGGAGATGTTAACACCTTCCCACCCAGCAGGAGTCCTCCTCCCTGTTAATGGGCCCATCCATGCCTCGCCCCATGACTCATACAGAGCTCCCCCCAGGAGCTATTTCTGTTTAATGGACCATCAAGGACCCACTGCATGACTCATAGACTGATATCAACCCATTGTGAGATGCTCCACCCAGGGGGAGGAGCCAAGTGCTCCCACCTGGATATAAACTGGGGTTCAGGACAGCACAGGGGGCCCTTACCCCCTGGATTTACAGAAGATAAGAGCTACCAGATCTTTTCTATGAGATCACTGCTTCATCTGGACTGCTACCACCACCCTAACTACAGAGTGTCAGGTTGTATTCTGACTCTGTCTGTGTTTTTTTTCTTTGTACTTTTGCATTTCTCTTTTTTTTTTTTTTTTTTTCCTTTTTTCCCCACCTGTTAAATTGTATTTCTGACTTGGAGTGTCTCACTGTTTTGCTTCCAAAATGTTACACTGCGAAATCTGAATTTTCCATTTTATGATAATTTTTCCTTACATTTCCTACAAAAATTTTAATGTTTCATCTCATAGTAAATATCACCATATTTATACTTTAGAAATGTAACAAAAATGCTTCTGTTGATAAATGAAATACAATTCATTCTCCTTTTTTTATAAAATTATACATTGTAGCCTATACATAAATGATCGAAATTCTAATTTCAAAGTGAAACATGCTTTTTAAAAACTCTAAGTGAAATACTTTTAGTAGTGTGTTTGCCAGCTTTTCAAGAAATACCATCATTTTATGTGCTTCAACACACTGTTTAAATGAGCTGCCATTTTTCTACATAAAAAAGTATTAAGCAAAATAATTTTTGACCAGCTATTCTCTGTGTGATATTAAAGAAAAACTTGTTCTGGATATTGATTTGAGAAAATATTATGCACTAGGAAAAACCTCAAAGGTTGGTAACCAGGAGGGGCTGGCTCTGTAAAATGTGGAAGATAGTATCTGCAACTGAGATAGGACTGTAATTCACATAAATGGATTACTGAGTTTAGAGACAGTACAAGCTGGACAGTTATTAAATAATGTGATAATATGCTACAAATAATCAGTGTATGAATAATGGAAAAATACATCACTGAAGCAGTTCTTCACTTCAGACTGTTTTCAGTAAACTTTCTTTTCTGACAAAGTTCAACAATATCTCAGAACACTAGGTATTATTAAATAATTTGTATAAAAAGATAACTAAAAATGTACAGAAGTGATGAAAAAATAAACTTTTTCCTGTAGCTCTTGCTCTGTATTTATTTTTTCTTAGAAGATATTGAGAATATATGTTTTCCTTCTGATTACTTATGGTTCAAAACCTCAATAAATGCTATAACAATAGGGTCTGAATGCTTCTCCAAAACCTGCAAATGTTCTCCATATGAAGCAGAAAGCTGGTAGCACCTAAATGGTCTCAAGACTCCAATGGCATTAACAGCTCCAAAGTAAGAATCTCGGAATCTTGGTGTTAGGGAAATTCTGATCTGGGGTTGTAAGATGGATCCATCTCCATAAATCATACTTTGTAGTTCCATACAGTAAAAGAGTATTTGAAAATTGTGAGCAGAATTAATTAATCTTGTACCCTGAAAGCATGATGTAAACATGACTGATATAATGATTATACACAACTAAATAAGCATCCTTCTGTTTATACAGGAATAAAAACAAAACAGAACTACTTGCTTTCCGATAACAGCTGCTCTTTCATAATTTAACCTACAACCTTTTAAAAAAAATTATTAGAACTGACACATGTTAATTGATGTTTATATACAGCTGGCATAGGGCTAGTTAGGATCATCCATAGTTGCTGAACTTTGAGGCAGATGAGAAATATCACACAATCTGTTCTAAAGCTGAAGCAGTCACCCAAAATATGGAGGAATGAAACATAACTGAATTAATTCCCATGCATTTCTCTTTCACACTCTGAGTCATACACAACAACAGAGTACTAAGCAATTTTCCCTTCTTTGGAAGTGTCTATCCACTTTCCTTTCCATTTTTAACTGCATCTCAAAAAGCAAACAGAGCCCTAGGCCATGGATCTCATCTGAGATTTGCTTGCACTAACCTGTGCGCAGGTTGCTGGTTACGTATCTGCCTCATGTATATTTTTACCTATGTATTTTATAAGAGAGCTGAGTCTGTCTGCTTCTCTCTATGCAGTGCCTAGAACCATCAGGCCCCACTCACTATCAGCAGTCATGAAAATCTTGTAATGAATCTGTAGTTCCAGTGCAATTTTTGGAAACCAAAGCTGCTGCTGTGTATTAAGAAATACATGAACATGGTACCACTTTGGTATTTACTTTTTTCCTGTTCTTTAGCTAGCTTACCATGCACTGATGGACTGTGGGTCTGCTTCTCAGTTATGCAATAATGCTTTGACAGCATGAGTGCTCTTAAAGTAGCTGTAAATTTCTCCATGAGAATACACTTCGTGTGGAGAGCCCTTATTCTGCAGCCCCCACAAGACATCAAAAAAACCTAAGGGGTTTTACAGAAACACTGTTTCCAGAGCCCAGACATGGGCAAACCTGGGGACTCAAGCAGTGTCAGCCTGTGGACTATACACTATTTCAGAGAATCTGTGAAAGGTATGTAAAGTGTGTATTTTGTCAAGCTTCAGTTCTCAGCACACAGGTCAGGTTGCCATTGAGAAACCCTTCCAAACTACAAGTTATCAAAAAAGTTTACAATATCAGTCTTTGCTTTCATATTTGGCTAGGGAAAACAGAAAGTAAACTGACATACAGAAAGCATGAGATTCCATATGTGCCAGGATATAGGTGCTTTAAAGTCCTGCTTATACTCCTCCCACTATGCTAGTTGTTAATTGAGATTCAGGTACCAGAGAGTGAACAAAAAGTCTGGATAGTACTATTGTGTTCCATTGAATAAAAGAAAAAAAGCCATCTGCAAAACCAGAAAATTAAAAATATCTGCTTAGAAATATCCATTTGAAAAGTCATTACACATTTGTAGTTTTTATCGGACAGTTGAATGTGGCAGTTTATGGAACGTATGTGCTTTTCTTCTTCCAAATTCCTCCCGGTAAGTAGAGGAGGTCATCTGCCTTTATTGCTAGCATTTGATCTACAGCAATTCATTGTCCTTTAGCAGCACGAAAAGCCTCTAGTCAACTGGTAGTAGGGGCCATGGCTGGAATATACAATATACAGTGCTGAATATTGTACCTGTTCAGAAAGAAAATGCACTGCTATCCTTCCTTAAAACCACAGGTAGCAAAACCACCACTCCCTGCAGGTTTGTCAGTTTGTATTCAATCTTTATAGAACTGGGGTTCTGAGAATTTGCAGCTCTTAGATGGTGTCAGTCTTTGTGAGAAGTCGACTAAAATGACCAAGGATTTGCATGCAATTTTTTTTTTATTTTTCTCTGTTCTTTTGAGTAATTCATGGAAAACAAAAAATACACTTCTGAATGGCACCCTATTTACCCAACAAAGAAATGAGCAGGAGATATAAAGCACATAAATGATTTTCTTTGTGTATAATTTCAGCACAACAATTGTTGGCAGTCTCTTACAAACATCACTTCTAAGGCAGAAATTGGACACTAGGAAATACACAGACATGACAGTTTACTGGTAAGGACAGGACCCAGGATGTACCCTTTATATTTATAGTTTATGACAACACTGTTTCCTGATGATGTCTTCATAAATGCACTTAGCAGATCTACCAGATAGGATACTTCACACACTAATTCCTCAAGGCACTGTACAGAAGAATTAATTAACTGCATGCAGAAGAAAAGATGCAGACAGCAACTACAAAAAGAAGGGGCACACGTTCAGTTCTTACATTTTTATGGCTTTTAGCAACTGCAATGAATGCTGCCATATAACAAGAGGTTGCCTCAATAAATGCACACAAAAAAAACAGTGAAGGTAAGTGAAACTAAGACACTGCAGCATTCAGCAGCGAAAAGCCTGCAGTCAGAAGACAAGGACTTATCAAGTAATATAGTTGATGAAGTTTAAAAAAACTAAACCCCAAAGCAGCCCAAAACCCATCAGCCAAGGTTAGACTACAGCACCACAATGATGCTGGTGAAAAAGCATAAGAGAAAGGGCACAAAGACCCAATTAATGACTTTCATTCAGATGTGAGGTAGTACCTTGGGGAACTGTGGGGTAGGCATGAACATTCTGGTCCCACACCTGTGCAAGCCAGTGAGGAATGGGTGAAACACAAAGCAGAAAACGAGCTGTCCACACCATGCACTGGGCCTACTCCATATAAATACTGAAATCTGATTATTCGTGTCTGTGAAAGTAGAATGTGAACTCTGTTAAAGTTCTTCTAAGATGCCTTGGCCAAGAAGAAACCAGAGTAATTTTACCTGTGGAGACCAAATACCTATACGTAACGCTTTGTCTTTTTTTGCAAAAGAGAGAAGGAAACAGATGTGGCAGGGCAACCTATGCTTTCAATGCTCTCCTGATCCATGTTAGCAGTACCCTGACCCTTTCCTGAGTGAAGCAGTGCTGCTGCCTTGACCAGTCATTCTGGGAGCAGATCTTTGTGCTGCACCTCTGGTTCATAAGCTCATCTTTGTTACTACCTGTAAAGACTTCCTTCTCTGTGAGACAGTCAATACTTTATTAAAATAATTCAAGAAAAGCTGCCTTATAAACAAAGCATTATTTATTCATTCAGCCATAGCACTTAGAGCAGAGGATAAAACACAGTGCAGGACTGTAAGTATTTTTTCCTTTACCAAATGCTTGATCTTTCAGGCATCATCACCCTCTTTTCATTATGACTACTCCCATCCTTGGGTAGGAGAAATATATGGTATAATCGTGTGAGACCTTGATGCCCTGTCAGCAATCACAGACATTTTCAGGGCAGTACCAGGAAACTCAGCCTCCTTTCTCCCTTTTCATCACCAGGGCAGGATTGTGAACTGTAAAAATTTTCTATAAAGTTTGAGCTAGGATAGCAGTACTCCACCCCATTAATAGTTTTCCATTGTTTCCCTCAGGGCATTGGGTATTTTCTAGATCATCTTTGCTATTACTGTGTTTGAGGGCAGAGGGAAGTTTTCCCAATAGTCTTCATTACTTTTAACTCTTTACAGAGAGGAAAATGTTAGAAAGGTAAACTGAGGTACTCATGAGACAAAGAGACAAATATAATAATTTTTTGTTCTTTATTCTCCTCAGGTCTCCACTCTCTGTGACTTCTGTGAATTAGTCAGAGGAACCCTGTCATGCAGTGTACAAAGAAGGATATTAATGAAAATCTGTTTGATTTAAAAGCAACATAGAAATATGCCTAAGAGGAAAGTTCTTGGTTTGTTTTTTTATTATTATTTTTTTAAATAATTATCCATAAATTCTTGATTGTCTTCAGAATACAGATTAAGAAGGAATGACAAAACACATATTTTAAATAACTACTGTAATAATCAATTTCATGGGTTCTCCAAGGTTGAGAGCAAATTAACCAATCAACCTCCACTTTAATCAACTCTTAGGTGATTAGGGCAAGTGATTTGCAAGGCAGCATGAACAACACATATCAGCTTGCTGATTTTCTGCTGACTCAAGAAGCTTTCTGTGTTTGCATAATATAATAAAGATTGAGAACTACAGCTGTGGAAGGCTGCCTGATATGAAATATTCTGTGGGGGATGTTGTTATGATAATCTTTCTGCTGCTGCCATACAAATAATTCAAGCTGGATATATGTTTTGTTTGCACACACATCCAATTGCTGGCTAGTACCTCCCAGACAGCAGCATTTCAAAACAATAACAAATACCATAGGCTGCATCTATTTAACAGTAAACAACTAATAATACCTAACTAATCAAGCAGTTCTGTTTGATGCCATTGTGCTTCTTCTTCCTCAGATAAAGCTCTTCTAATCCTCTTAAATGTCTTCTTCAGAAAAAAAAAAAAAAAAAGCAACTTTTTTCTCAAGGTGTGAAGAGTTCCTCAGGTTCCAGAGGTTCCAGTCCTTACTTGATGATGTAGAGAGGTGAAAGATACCTGGTGATGCTGTGACCAGTAGGTGTTTTAAACATGTGCAGCATATTTTCCTGGGAACTGAAGTGCCGACACATCCCATGTTTGTTGTCTCTAAATGTGAGATGGGGCTCACAGGAGAACTGTGAGTTTGAATCCTGACATTATGAAAGGCTTAAGTCCAGGATGCAGTCTATGTTATCCAGAAGCCATTACTGTGCTGAACACCTGCAGACTCAGGTGTTCCCCCAAGAAAGATGCAGATGTTCAGCATTCCTGAAGATTTATCCTAATAATATTAATAGCAACAATAATTGTTAGGTACTTTCTCCAAAGGTAACATGTGCAGATAAATCAAATAATTATGCAATTGAAACGAGGTGTTTAAAATAACAGAAACTACTTCTAATTAATTACACAGTGCCTCAGGTACACGTACTCAGTTCCTCATTACTATAGGGACAGTTACGTGCTGTAATTTAAGAAACAAATCTGTCCCTTTTGCTAAAGCTATCTTCTCTTTCCTGCCTGACAGTTATACCTCCTGCCTCACTGAACCTTGGCAGTATTTTCTGGTCTTTTTATGCCTCAGACACACTCTCATAAAATCTCATAAATCAACAAAGTGTGGGATAGCCAGGTCTCTTGTCCACTTGAGGATATGGGAACCTCAGCTACTTTCACAGGCTCCTGTCGCTCTGGGTTTCAGTGAGAAGAACATCTTGACAACATGGGCAGATCATCACAGGGTAGTATTTATCTGATTATTCAGAAAGTGTCAGCAGAGAGAATTACTGTAGCTTCTGAAGCTAGACAAGAAACTTCCAGACCCCAAAGCTGACTAAATGCTTAAAAACAAGAAATTGCACTGGGCACTACTGAGGCGGGTTTAACAGAGGCTCCCTCCCTCAGCTGAGACAGAAGAGGTTCTGGAATTTACTGCTGCTTAACATCCAGCAAACCTTTACACATGTTTTGACAGTTAACATTTTTGACAAAACTGATTTTAGTATCTTGTCACCAACTTGCATCCCTTAAAGTAGACATAACATAGGGTCCAGTTCAACACCTATAGAAATTAATAAAGGCTCAAAATTTTAGGAAACAAAGGGCTGATGTACAAATTTTCAGCCAATAAGTGTTTTTACTACATATACAAGCACCCAAAACATGTTTAACCAAATAAATTGAGATACAGAGATGCAGAAGGCTTTTAAACACAAAAGCAAAGATATGTTGTGCAGCATAAGGGCAGTAATGCTTTTTCCTCAGGAACTTAAACCCTAAAACTAACTGCTACTGCAAGGTCAGGTTCAAATAAGCAGAGGAGACAATAAAAGGGTATACAACTTGTCTTCTCCAATCTGGTATCCTTGCTTTACTTATTAACTGTGTTAAATGCATAGTGAAAGAGAGGAGCAGTGGAAAACGCACAGCTTGTAATGCCTAGGAGAGCATAGCTGAGGTGGATTTAGGGTTTAGTACCACCATCACAGAGATGGAAGCTGTGCCAGCTGCATAGTCCCCAGGTGTGATGCAGGTAGTCCTGATGTCTGCTTATACCAACCGTCCCATGAGGCAGGACTGGGCTGAGCCCCACAACTCTGGCCAGGGCACTCACCCTACTTCTGAGGCACAGATTTTTTGCCTTCTTATCCAGTCTGCAAAGGCTGGAAAAGCAGTGAAATTACTACCCATAAAGTTTGTGGAAATTATTTCAAACATGCTAGTGTGGTTTACAGGGTAGGTTTCAAGCCAACCAGTAGTTGCT
>NW_008591442.1:168682-198528 GCF_000691845.1 Merops nubicus | reverse complement strand
TCAGCAGGCAGGAGGCTGTGGAGCCCCAACGGGGAGGCTCTGCAGTGCCCCCAGCACCAGCCACCCACCCCGAGCCCAGCCCTGCATGCGGGGAGGGGAGGAGCAGCAGCCCCCACGGGTGTGGAGTAGGAGGCTTGAAGGACTCACTGCATTCTCATCAAGTGTTGAGCTTTCGGGGAGCTATGCCTGATTTATTTCAGCAGAGTCCATCTTCCTGCTATGCAAATGACAGCTCGTTAATTATAAATCAGGTCCTCGGTGGCAGCCCAGCAGTGCTTCTCGCTGCTCTGTGGGGTACACGCTTCACCCCCTGACTCTCACCCAACAGCCAGTCCCTCGCTGCTGCCCCTTCCTCCTGCCCTTGCCCTCCAGCCACCTCCCCTCTGATGAAGACATCACAACTACACAGAAAGAACAGGAACTCTCCCCCAGCCCTTTTTATGGGATTTTTCAATGGGCACACCTGATGAAAAGCACACTCTGTAGCAAACACACTGCAGGCACTTAGCTGGATCAAAATTCAGGGATTTCAAGCCCTCATCTTTCAAATCATCCTTGTGGAGTATCATCACGATTCCAGGGTTGCAAAAACTTAATTTCTGAGTTTACACTGAATGCACTCCAGTAAAGTGCAACTTTTAAAAACTCATTATTAAAAAAAAAAAAGTAGATTACAGTTGAGGGCTAGTAAAACCAAGCAATAACTGCATTGTTCTACAACTACATTGCAGTTATTTGCTCCGCAGGTTCTTGCTATAGTTAACAGCTTTATATCAGAGCCTAACAATCTACCACTCACTCCAACAATAAAATTAGGTATAAAGAATTAAAAACCCTTTTAAAACGCCAAACTTATTAAATGCTCACAACATGTCAATGTAACGTAATGCTGCACTTAAAATGCAAATAGTTGGAAAAGCAAGCTTGAATCTACCAGTTTGCCCCATCCACTCTTCAGACACCCAGGTGCCCTTGCCAAATAGAACTGTAAGAAAGGTCCTTCTGGAGCCTTTCGTCTACTTTCAAGGTACAAGCAATTCACACTTGATCAGGAACAGTAGTGCAGAACGAAGAAGCCAATTAAGGGGAAAATAACAAGAGATACATTTTCACCAGCTACAAAACTTGATTTGAAATTCCAAGTTAGGGAGAGGAGCGTGAGGCAGAGCCAGACTCAGCACCTCGGCCCTGGCTGTCAGCGGCGGCAGCGCTTCATTTGCCAGGGCTGTTACGTGAGGGGAAGCAAGAAGCAGCCAAAGGGCTTCCTAGGGAAAACCACACAAACAGAAACACTGGCAAAACCACCACCTCTGTATTTGCTGAGAAAACCCGTTACAGAAGTTTAGCTTACAAGAAATGCAGATGCCTGGAGAGCACGGCGAGAGAAACACGGCAGCCTCATTAGCATCTCACAGTGGGTATCGTTAGCTGGGAATCCAGTAGAGCAGCATGCACAAAAAGCTGCACAAACTGAACCAAACCCCCTCAGAACCACAAATCAGTGCCAGTCTGAGGGTACCACATTTGCCATCGCATCTTGACAGTCTTCAACTCACAGCGTGTTTTCTGTTACATTTGGAAAGAGTTTTTATAGCTGATGGATGAAAATAGCCTAAGAGTTCTCTCTCTCCCTTCATAATTCCTTATTTCAGTTCTGGCAGTAACAAGATGTAAAGGTCTGAAAACAATGCACTGACTAGTCCCTGCAATCTTTCAAAATCAGAAAATAAACTCAGATGTTTATAACAGTCATTCACTTCCCTCCAGATAAGATAGCTAAATGCACTACGTGCTCTTCTGAATGCACAATTAGGTCCTCAAAAGCATTTACCTAAGGGAGAAAATTGCTAACACTCTTAAAATTACACCAGGGAGAAAGGAAGACAGGTGTAAAGTGCAATGCAAAAGAGAAAAGGATTCTCAAAATGCAGAAATTAGGGTATTTTAGGATATAAGGGACTGGTGAAGAGAGCCATGATGTCAACTATTGCAGGTACAGGAGCCCATCTGCTAATCCCAGCAATTTCTTTGAGTTGCAAGACCCCTGCAGAAAGGTTTAATCTTGTTTTGTTTGCTTTGCTTTCATTAAATTACAATTCATTGCCTCCCGCATCTCTCTGGAATCTGAAAACAAAGTGGTTCAGTGTTGTGCAAAAAAGGTTGTGCAACAGACTGAAGATGAAATGCCACACCAGGCTGCAGGACGCTGCGTGCTGATGACAGATGAAGGCAAAACAATAGAAAAGCAAGTTGCTGTCTGCTTGAGATATGTGCTATAAAAGCGCTTCTGTAGCAAAGAGATTGCTTTGATTTTTCATCCCAAAATCAATTGTTAATAATACCAGTGATAAACAGAAGTTTCCTTTTCAGGTGCTGCTGATTTAAATTACACACAAAAACCTACGTTAAAGCAACGTTATTGAGGTTACAAAGTCAAGAACTTGGAAGTTATGAAAGGCCAAGATTAAGGCTGCAACCACACCTTACTGCAGCCCTCTTATCCACATGCGTCACGATACCATCTTTAATTACACCATCCTGGGCTCTTATTGCCCTGTGCAGAATAGAAGGGATTCAGCTAATAAGCAGCCACTCGGGATTTTGTTTTCTCCTCTTTGTCCAACATGTGGACCTACAACTTGTTTACTTGCACTCCATTCACATCCTCCTCCGAATGCAGAATTACTAATTTCCTCAAGGGCTTTTCCATACACCTTCTCACTATAGTATCAGATGCTCTACAAATATCAGTGACCTATTTTATAGCTGTTTAGTCAGATGGAGGTATTTCACTATTCCCATTTTATAGGTGTCAACAACAGTCCTCACATGCTGAGGTCAAAAACATCTGCTAATTTTAAGCACCCATTATGAGGCACCTAAGATTTGATTTTTCAGAGGACTCAGCTCTACAGAGCACTTTATCTAATGAAGTGCAGCCCTCACTGATTTCAGCAGCTACCAGGAGTCCTGAGCACTGCTGCAAATCAGGCTCTGGCAAGCACCACGTTATGAGGATGCAGATAATGACTGTTTCTAAAATCTGTAGTGTGATGACCTCCCTCAATGCCACATTCCAAATACGAGATGGAAGCAGAGGAAAACTGGACTCTAATTACCTTCAACTCTCATCAGCAAGAGGAAACCCTCCTGCAACAGGTAACAGGTGGGGAACGGGCTCAACATGAGCAGAGTCTCCAATTCCAGAGTAAGTCCAGCCTGGTGTGTGTAAATGACTTCAGCATCATCAAGAAATAAAGTAGGCCATTATATCCCTAACAGCAGCATCATAATTCATAAAAGCAAGGGACCAACAGAATAAAACAAACTTGGAGGAACTGAAGTACATAGTTGCCTGCTACAAAACCACACCAGGCAAATGGGAACGAGGGATCCTGTACACATACTAAACTCAGCCATGCTTATTCACTTCAAATTGTGTTCTACCTGGCATTATTTAAAGAGTATGTGGCTGCCAACTCTATTCTACTTACGATTTTGCACTGTTTATTGTTGTAGTGGGTTAGCAGTCACTCTTTAGCACAAGTAAACTGTGACTACTTCCACTAAACACAGTAGACCTGAAGAAGTAACATAAAAGAAGTATTTTAGTCAGCAAAATAAACATCCTTCCCTGTTCTTAAGTTCAACCAACAGACCATGCCTTTATTCAGCACACTGTGTGCCTGGATGCAGACACTATTCCTCAACAATTTCCAAAACTTGACGCTTTAAATGAGACCTGCTTTGCTCCTTTGTGGTTACTCACACAGACTATGTAATGCTGTTTCTGTGCCTTACCTGAATAACCTCTCTCATACTTCATCACAGGGACACACGTGTTTAAGTCTCTCTGAATTCAATGGGATTTTAGCAAAATCCTTAAACTTGTTCTTATCTGTTTTGATACTACTGAATATGAGCATACACCCAAATTTTTACCTTGACATGATAAAAAGCACTATTAAAAGAAATTTTATGCAAGTATTTGAGTACAAAAGATTAAAACTTACTCCTACACACCAGCTTTGACAACAGCAGAATGTAATTACTCAGGATTTCAAAGGCACCCAGTTCTACAAAACAGCTATAACAACTTAGATGGAAAGCAAAATGGACAATCCTGTACAACACTTTTCAAGGTATTCCCTAAGCCTGCAGATGCTACACAAAATACATGTTTAGCTGGAATCTAAGCTGCTGGGCCAAAGAGGCCATATGAAATCAAAGCTGGCAAAAACTGACATCATACCTGAAGATGAATATCAGAGCAATTGATTGCCATTCATTTCATTCATCTTTTTCAAACAGAACATGGCATTCTCAGCCTTATCCTCCCCTCTCCCTTTTGTCCCTCAAAGTACTACACCATACCATGCTACAGTTGTGGAGAACCGCCATCCAAATTACTGGACTCCATGCAACCAGAATTAGGAAGAAACCTACTTCTGGAGCTGGTGTGGAGAAAGTGCTGAGCAAAGCCAGCTTAGATCACAGAGCCACTGAACTGGTTTTCTTGCAGCCGCCCCATTTTTTAGGAGGCAAAGTACACACAAGTGATTCTGCTCAGAGGGACCCAGCCAGAAACCTGTGTGCTCCTGCCACAGACAGAGCCTGAAGCTCTCCCTCCACCCAGCCTCTGCCAGCCTAGATGGCCTCTCATGGTTTTTTTCTAGAGATTTTTCTAGGTCTTGTAGAAGTTGCTAGCAACCTTATATAAATTGGACTTACAAGCTTGGACTTGTACAAGTCCAGGGTTACCTCTTTCTTGCAGATATGACTAAATCACTATCATTACACCTGTGTCTCTGCCTTTTTTGAGTATAAGCTGCCTGAAATACCAGCAAGAACTTGCCTCTCCCAGCAGGACTTCTCATCCTCTGCTGACATCACCTCAGCCACATTCTCTCCAACTCCTCCACACAGCCTCTTTCAAACTTTCCAAATGACCTTCAGTAAGCACCCATCTTTCATACACCCACAACCTTTTTTACATGGTAGGGCACCCCGGGTGGATCTCAGAGCAAACAGGGCTGTGCCTGCCCACACCTGCTGCCCTTTGGGCCCATCACGGTTCCATGAGCTCCAGCAGACTTCAGGGCATGACTCCAAGTGCTTCCAACACAACAGGCATCTTACCTGTAACACAGCACTCACCCCAGGTACTTTTTAGAGAACTTACAGCCCCAAGACTGCTCACACAACATGCAGCCCTTGCAGCCAAGGGAAATCAATTCCCACTGGCCCTGGGTTTATTTCACAGTGCTGGGCCTTAAATGTGCTTGATACACCCCCTGAGCAGCACAGCCACATTCTCATGAAGTGTTTATTTTCTTTGTTTGAGAAAAGAAATAGAAAAGGGGTGTGGAGAGAAAAAGAGTCCCTAGGGATGCTTGCTTTAAATCTTCATGCCAACAAAGAGAGCTCCACTGCTCTTGCACTGCTCAGTTACAACTGCAGATCAGGCAGAGAGGAGTGCTACCAAAGGTGAGTTTCTTTTGTTCCCTGTGCCACAACAGACCAATTACACGTTTCCAGCAATGATCCTTTATTTGTATACAGCACTGTTAGTCTGTGTAGTCATGCAGAAAGGCACTCGGCTGCGGGCACGGGCAGGGACTGTCCACGCTCCTGTGTCACAGCAAGGCAAAAATCTTCCTCCTTGACAACGAATCAGATTGTCAAGGTGGAGAGAATCCAACTGAACAGTTACCAAGTACCACACTGAGTAATGTAAAACACAAATAATTCCAGTTTGTCTAATTGGGCAGTTCTGCAGTTCTACGCAGAAACATCTGGATTGTATTTCTTTGCCTTCACATACTTTTTTTTTCATTTGAGCTGTTCATTCTGATTTGGAATGGGAATAATTTTTAAAGTGTCAAACTTTCTCTCCAAAATAAAAATTGTGTATGTTTGTATCTGTAATTATACAAGACCTGCACACACTGACCAAAATACTCATGCCATCTTAAGAGCAAATTACATGGCTTTCTTAGTTTTAAGT
Source organism: Merops nubicus (assembly GCF_000691845.1). Classification (NCBI taxonomy): domain Eukaryota; kingdom Metazoa; phylum Chordata; class Aves; order Coraciiformes; family Meropidae; genus Merops; species Merops nubicus. The sequence continues at coordinate 192,521 of NW_008591442.1, read as the reverse complement.
AAAGACTAAAGCTTTTAACCCCTTCAACTTTGTTTATTTCACATCCAAAAGCATCAGCCCTTTATTTTTGCCCAACATCGTGCCAACTTCACCAGGAGAGTTCTGCAATGCAATCACATTTCCCTGCAGCAGAGCCCTTGGCAGGGAGCTGGCTGTGGGCTCCTTCCCTCTCCACATCCATATGGTGTCCGCTGAATAATTCAAATGGTGCTTTTGTTGGCAGGCCACGGACCCAGGCCAAGGAGTTAGAGGGCCAATAAATCTTACATTTAAAGGGTATCCCCCCTTATTGGGAGGGTTAGAATAAATGGATGTGGGCTTAGACAGTTCTCATCCCTGCTATTCCTGCACTAGGGCTAAACAGATGACTTCAGCCTCCAGGCTCTCACACTGGTACCATTCATTAGCACAGCACTCAGCTTTCATAAAAAATGTATTATGGTTTGTAAATCAAGTCAGAAGCACCTCTGTATTCCTCGTCTTGTGGGAAGCTGGTACAGCACCAGCAAGTCCAATTCTAAAGGTCTCACAATGCTCACTAAAATATCATGGCCCCAGAAAGGGATGGACCCCACAGAAGAGGTGAGCTGTGCTGAGGGTCAGCCTCAAGGCTAGACCAGGAAATCTGCTCTCCAGGAGGCAAGGCAAAGAAACCACCTTGAGACAATACAGGTAGAAACAATGAGGAGACCTCACTATTTAGGGAGAGCTGGAAGCATCCACACCATTTCCTCCTGTACCAGGGGAATCCAGAGGCACCCCTCTGCACAGGCAGGCCAGCAGGACAAGCCTAGCTCTTGGGACAGACATGCAGCTCTAAGAAAGGGAAAGGACAGAATCAGAACTACTCAGGGATTATGCCAGATGGCAAATGCTAGAACCTGCAGATTTTTTAACCAGACCAAAAAAACCCAAATAATAATAGCTTATAATTATTGAGCTTTTCAAAATAAAAATCTGTTTTGAAACAACTCTTTTCCATCTTGTGGGTCAAGAAGTCGAACTACTTAGCCCATTGTCTTTCCTGTCTTCTAAGCTCCTGCTGTCTCATATTCAGCTTGATTTTCTTTCTTTCTCCTTCTCTAGGAACCACTAAATTCTACCACTGTTCTTGGCATGTGGCATACAACTTCACACAAAAGACTTAGGAAGGCAGATTTTAAAATGAAAGAACTGTGATTAGAAAAAATGAGAAAAAAGAAAAAGAGAGCTCAGACAGGACCAGATGACTGCATCACTTAGGGCAAGCTTGGTAATATTCTTCATTAGGAAAAGGATCAGAACCTTTGTGCAATTAGAGGGGGGAAAAGAAACAACAGTTCAACTTCCCATCTGCAAAAGAAACCTTCTTCTAGCACTCAGGCTGAAAAAAAAAATAAATGAAAGCACAAAAGTTTAAGCAATAGAGCAATATGTAACCTTTGCAATTGCTGGCTTATTCTTCCCCTAGGAAACAGGTACAGTGTAGATAAATTTGATGATCAAAAAACCAGAGGGATTACACTCTTGTACAGTGCTGATCATTGGCAAATCCCCCTCTCTGCAGCTCAGAAGCACAGCTTAGCATAACAGACAAGATTTATCATTGCCTTGTCCTTCGCACCACTCACAGAGTAGGTGTAAGTTGCTCCTATCTCAAGAGCCCTTGTTCACATACACAGCCAAAATAAATACCAGAATTATGCTGTTGTTACTTTACAAAGGTATAAGACACCGTACCAAATGCAGAGAATCAAACCCTCTGGATAACTGCCACACGTTTTCAGTCTGCATTTCTCCACGTGGAGCAAGACATCTCATCCTCCAAACAAAGCACTTGCTGCAGCTTTGGGTCAGCAGATGCACCAACGTCTATGTGGCATCACTCAAAGCAGCACCATGTACATTCAGCAGTTCCTAGGAGGGGCAACAGTTCTTCCCTTCCATCCTGGATTTACAATATGGAGTCTCCAGTTAAACTGGCACAGGAAATAGCATGAACAAATAGAAAGGGAGAAACACAGATGACTGCTTTCTTCAGCTTTATTACAGGGCACAGATCCTGTAAAGATCTCTCTTACACCAGAGGAAAAAAAAAATCTCCTTTACAGTTGTGCAGCAGCTGAAAACATGATGTCTTCTGCAAATATTCAACTTCTTTAAGCTATTTTGTGGGTGGATCTTTCAAACCTGAAGCATCATCTAATATTCAGGGCTATTCAGTGGCTGGAAAAGCAATTTCTGTAATATCTCATGTTTATAGCCACCTAGAAGCTACAGATTTAACTTGGTAGGGATGCACAGTCAAGGAATCCAGTTCCAAAACAGAACATCTCAAGTCAAGAGCTTTGCTAATGCCTCCAGCAAACTTGTGAGGAGTTACAGAAGCTGTGAATCATACTGCTTGAGCAATACTTGTATTCAAACCACGCTTTATCATATACCCGGCTGTCTCAACTGAACTTGTAACCATTTCTGCTGCAGAAAGCATCCAAACTGCTGCCTCTCTGTAAAAACTTGCCTCGAGCAGAAAGCAGATAAAGCTCTGCAATGCATCTCTCGAGAGCTACGGAATATGTTGAAGAGAATTAGAACCGTAAGCAGCAGTCAGTCTGCTCTTGGAAGGGAACCTTTCCTATTAAAGATTTGTTTTCTAAGCTGCTTGTTGGTGCCGGTATCCAAATCTCTCCTGTCTGATCTTATCTCAGCTTGTACCCTGCCAGGCACAGGATTAGAGCTGGTCGGACTGAGGTGGTAAGTTATTAATGTGGGTACTTGGAGATATATGTTAAAATTCCTGCTCTGCCACTGACTCTCCCCATGACCTGCACCTGCAAGCAAAGCTCCAGTCCTCAAAGTGGGTATTCAGGGGCTGAAAACTGTTTAATTCCCATTGACTGCTTTTCCAAAGGAAATAAATGGCTCTGTGAATTTGGGCCCTTGGCCCCTCCATGCAGCAGTGCTCATCTATAAAATGGAAATAAAACCACATCCTATTTCATCTGTGCCTTGTAATACCAAATACTTAAAGAGGTAAGTGGAGCAGGCACCAAAGCAGGCTGCACACATGCTTAGGAAAAGCAAACAAGACACTGCAAAGGTGATGTGGGCTCACAGAGCAGTTGGCACCTCTCCCTCTGGTCAGACCTACATCAAGGCAGCCAAGTTCTGGATAAGAAATCTAACAGTGTCCAACTGCTACACACCATAAAACATCTCAGGGCTTGCACAGTTCATCAAATTATTTTGCAAACAGTAGCAAAGTCAGTCTCTCGTGTTCCAAGCCTCTGGGACCCTTCAACTTCATCAGGCCAAACAAGCACAGCCACGTTCCTGGGCTATGCTGGTGGGACTGCTGCAGCCTCTTCCTTGCCTCTCACCCCTCCTTGTCTCCACACCCAAGGGAGACACCTCAAGCCTCCTGCCAAGCAGGTGGTACTTGTACCTCCCTGTTCTCCTCCAGCTGATGTGAAATAGGTAAGCCATGTCTTTCTTCTCTTCTCCATCACCCATACTGGAAGAGCAAAGCATCCACATCCCACTCTCTCCGCCCTTCACTCATGGGATTCTCACTGCTGTGACTCAGCTGCATGTCCATGTATTCATTTCTCATTTTCTCACAGTATTCCTCCCATGCCTACAGGCTCCCCACACATCTTATTCCCCTTCCTAACACAGAGGAGTCAGAGAGAGCCTTTCCCTTTCCCTGTTCTTCAACCTAACTCCAGACAACTCTCAATCTCTGTTCCCCTCCATGACGATCACTCTCCTCCCACCTCCCTCACCACCAGCTCCCCACATCCTCCTCCTCTGTCCCGAGCCAACGTTCTCCCACTATCCTTCCTGTCCATAAAACAATTCTCTCCACGCAAGTTTCAGCCTTTGAAGTCAATAAAGACTCTTCATTCATTTGCAGGCTGACAACTCCTGATGCCTGCATGGGAATGAAGAGTGGGAGGAAAGGGAAGAAGAGACTGTAGGCAGTTTCCTTTCTAATCTCCCCGCAGCCCTTGAACGTCCCCTGTCAGCTGTTCTGGAAGGGCAGCACTGCTTTGACACAACACCAAACAGCAGAACAGCACAAGGGAAGGTCTCTGGCCAGCCTGTGCCAGTCCCCTCTTCCCTTGCGCTTCTCGAGAGTCAGGCCCACTGCATGTGGAGGGACCATTCACCTGCCCAGCATCACAAAGATGCTCCCAAGGCCACCAACACACGTTCTTGGTCACAAGGAATTGAGGTGCTTTGTTCCAGTGCAGCTCAGCTGGCAGTAAGTCCCTACACAGGCAATGCTCCTACACAGCCTTACAGCTGAACTGCCAAACGCACCTTGGACTGTCCAGTACACGAGACAGCCCCTCTAAGGAGTGGCTGGAACAGGCCTTGGAAGAAAGAATTTGAGAAGATCACTCCTTTTTTCAATTCTATAACCTGCCCCCCCATTCCCTAGGCTATCTTACATCTCCTGGAACTAGGACACTCCTTACAAAAGGAGTTCAGGACAGAAGATCCAAACCAACACTTCGAAAAGACACCCAAACCCTGTAGTTTTATTATGAGGTAAAAAATGACCTCAAAAACGTGGGCTAAACAAATGCCTGGAGTGAAAAAGATGGAATAAATTAAAGGATATAATTATGGCTGGGAAAAGAGGGAAGGAGGTCGCTCAATAGGATGAAAGCCGGATTTGAGAAATAAGAAATGAAAGGAGATGTCAGTTTGAATCAGCCAGGCTGAAAACTGCTGCTGATTTTGACTGACATACTGAGACTTTCAGATTGCAAACTCTTCCTCTAATAAGCCGCAAATTCACCTCTACACTTTTACTTTGATCTTAATGCAAATGTTTTATAACGGACAGATTTAATGATGTTCAGGTGCTTACTGGTTCTAGCAGACTTGATACTGGAATCAATCTCCCCGTTTGGAAAGCTTGGGTTAATGGCAAAGTTTATTAAACTGCATGCAGTCATTCAGAAAAGATCAATAGAGACATGATTACAGAGCAACCAGAGGATTAAGCATGAGATTTATCACAAAATTAAACTGAATTAAATGTTCTCTGATAGCACTTGAAATGCTGTCGATACTCTTAACTGATAATCTATGCTTTCTGTGTTTACTTAACAGGCAGCAGGGATGTCTGACTCCAGAAAATGACTATAATATAAAAACATACGCTGCAAAGATTTGCTGAGAGCATTAAACCTCACCCAGGAAACCATTCTTTCTTCCTGCTAGAAGAGCAGAAGCATTTTGCTTCTTCGCCCATTTCCTGTTGGAGGCTGAGGAAGACAGAGTCCTGTTACACACCACAGCTCTGCAACCTCCTTCCCTAGACTGTTACAGGATGTACAGGACTCTACAGGATACTGTACAGGGGTTTGACACTATTTTATGGTTTTTTTTTTCTCATGGCAGTCTTTACCTCATTCAGAATTATTTTTTTTCCTCCTCTCTGGCACTCTTGATGACCTTACAAAGCTTATTTCACACCCTGAGAAATCTGCCAGCCTTCCAACGTCTCTTTTCCCTCTAGCTTAGGCCAGCTACCCCCCCAGGTTCAGACCCTCAGAGCTCTCCTTCGTGAGGCTGGCACAGCACTCTGCAAACTTCTCAGATGTTCTCCTCCACAAAAAAAAAAAACAAACCCTACACAGTTCCAAGCAACAAGCAAAGAAAAAAAACAACCCAGGAGCACCAGCAACACTGTACCACTGTCTTAAGAATCAGAAAAGGAAGCCCAGGAAACAAAACAAAACAAATCAGGCCAATTTTACAGAGGGAAAACGGAATCTAAATTCAGATGCTGCTCTTCTGGGACGAGATCCATCCCTGCAGCAGAGCTGGAATCTCCCAAGCCCTGCTGCGTCCTGAGATCTGTTATCAGAATCACACACAGAGATTATTGCCATCTGCACTATAATAATGTGGTTGGCCTGGTTTTGAGGAGCAAAACCTCAACTCACAGCAGGAGAGAAGGGGGAGGGAGAGGAGGAGCAGGAGCTTGTGGGTACACAAAAGACCAGATGCAAAGTGATAACCAATCACAGCCTCAGCTTTGATAAATTTTGAACGTGTTCATGTTTTTGTGGCTTTGCAAAATGGTCACAACATATAAACTCAGCTGAAGAGCTCTTTTAAGAATTAATATTTGTTCAACAAGCAAACAGGCTGAGGGATGTCAGCTTCCAGGATGCTTTTTTCCATCCTGTTTTTCAGAGAAAGGCTGTATCCCCACCACCCACCTCCACCAAAAGCTTAATAAACCCTGATAAAACACCTCAAAGGAAATGTGACCATCCAACAGCAATTAAACCACCCAAACCAAAAAAAAAAACACCCAAAAATATCCCTCATCAGCTATCATGAATTGAATTTTTACTGACTTAGGGGCTTAGCTGCTGTCTAAACAGGCTCAGCTATCCCCAGTGTACTTTGCAAAATTCAATCCAGTAATCCAATCCCAGATGCATTACGTGAAATCTTGTTTCTCCAAGCTCCAGAAAAGAACAAGCAAGAGGAAGTCTTTAGGAACACTAATTTGCCAATAAATACTGACTGAGCTAATTTTGCTCTTGCTGATTGTTTTAATTTTTTTTTTTCTGGTGGGGAGAGTGGAATATTAAAAAAAAAGCTGCTGAGTACTACATCCCCCTCATTAAAACTTCACTTGCAGATAAAAAAGACACCGTGGAACACACACCCTGAAATTAGCCCAGCATGTGCTGCCTCAATAAACAAATCCTCAGAAACTCGATTAGAGTCATTCCCAACAGGTTTCTGCCGTGGAAATCACTACCAGTTCTGTCCAGAAAAGGAAAATCTCTGTAATATCTAATAAATGGACCAAAACAGCCAAATGAATAGCAGGGCAATAGCACAGCACGCTCTCTCAGCGACCAGTGAAGCTACAGTCAATACACACAGTGGCTGTTAAATTTTACATCAATACCAGCACACAATTAAGCCACCAGAGTAGTAAAGCACCCGGCGTTCCGTGAGCTCAGAGATCAGTGTGTGGGCAAGGGGGGCAGGGATCCACCACGCTGCTCCAGCCCCAGCACCCCCCAGCCAGGCTGCCAGGCACAGAGACCTGCTGCCCTCAAAAAGGAGAGTTCTGACCTCCTGATGCTTCCATACAGAAAAAAAGGAAGCAAGGCCCAATGGATGTAACTGCATATCTCAATGTATCACCTAAAGGATAGGCTGAAGCTGAGCAAATAACAGGTGAACACAACATTGAGCTTAATGTGGTTTACAAAGCAGTCATTCCCCTGCAAGCACGGTTCCCTCAGAAACAAAAGCCATTATTCCAGACCTCACGTGTGTGAACAAGCAGCAACGCTGGTGCTGACACCAGAGCATATGAGTGACCAAGAGGCAGCTCATGTCTGCATGACAGGTCAAAGCAGTTCATGTTCAAGAAAGCCAATGGCATCCTGGCTGGGATCAGAAACAGTGTGGCAAGCAGGACCAGGGAGGTGACTGTGCCCTGTACTCAGTACTGGTGAGGTCACACCTTGAATACTGTTTTCAGCTTTGGTCGCCTCAATACAAGGAAGACACAGAGGTGCTGGAGTGGGTCCAAAGAAGAGCAGCTAAATTGGTGAAGGATCTAAAAAACAAGTCTTATGAGGAGTGGCTGAGGGACACGGGGCTGTTTAGTCTGAAGGAGGCTGCAGGGAGACCTGATTGCTCTACAACTTCCTGAAAGGACGTTGTAGAGAGGAAGGTGCTGGTCACTTCTCACAAGTAACTAGTGATAGGACAAGAGGAATGGCCTCAAGCTGCACCAGGGGAGGTTTAGACTGGATATTAGGAAGAACTTTTTCACTGAAAGGTTTGTCAGTTATTGGAACATGCTGCCCAGGGAGGCGGTAGAGTCTCTGTCCCTGGATGTGTTTAGCAGCCATGTAGATGTGGTGCTGGGGGACATGGCTTAGAGGAGGATTTGGTAGAGCAGGGTTAATGGTTGGACTCTATGATCTTACAGGTCTTTTCCAACTGAAGTGGTTGTATGATTCTGTCCCACCTGGAGCTGCCTGCTACAGACAACACTCAGCTACAGCTGGGCAATGTGCACGAAGGCAAGTCAGTTCCAAAGGGTGGCTCATCCCTGCCAAACGTGTCCTCCTGTCTTGTCCCATAGTTAAGAGATGCTGAACTCACTTTCTTTCCACCTCCTCTGGTCATTAGGCACAGAGCAACAGGCAGATGACAGCTCAGGACATGGAGCTGGAAAGGTTTCTGTGGCACCAAAAACACACCAAACCACCCCACTTCCACCAAAAAACTGCTGCTGTGCTCTGTATTTTATTAATTTCATGGCCACGATAATAAATTTGTCAGTAACAACAAAAAAATTCCCAAGGAACTAGAGTGCTCAAGTGTCATTGAAAGTACATCTCTTTAGCAACTAGATGAACGCCTTTCACTGCAGACTGTGTGTGATCAAGCATCTGTCACTGTCTCCACGGCTGCTCCTGCCTCAGCAGCATGGGGAGCTCCCACAGCTCTCTGTTACACCCATGTAAAAGTGATCTTGGTATGAAAGGAGATCAGCAACTGAAAACTCAATTCATGAACTAAGACACAAATAGTGGGTCGTTCCTACAGCCTTCTCCTGTTGACTTTTCCAAGCTTAATTTTTTTTTTATAATCAAATTGATGTTTTACAAATTAAAGAGATTAGGTTTTGCATTCTGACTTACTGAAGTTAAGTTTGAGTGGAATAGACTCCTACCTTCATCATAGGGTGTGAGGTTTTTTAATGGGGATTTTTCTTTGCGTTTTGGGCGTATGTTTAATTTTCTAAAGGGACTGAGATGCTGGATCTATATAAGTAGCATTTCTTAATATTAGTAGCATTTCTTAAAAATCTTGAGTGGTAAGCCAGCCAGCTGTTCTGTTTCTACTACTTTCAGCTTTCATGGAGTAGTACTTTCCATGTATGTACCACGCTCAGTCACTGGAACTGAAGGAAGTTTTCTGGGGAATTTCTGAGGGCTCCGTTTCCTAACGCACACTCCAAGAAGGTTAAGAACAGAGAATACACTGGATAGTACAAAACTCTCTGCTCTCCTATTTTCACAGCTAAAATTTCCTGGGAAGTCCCAGTGAAAATGTGTCTGAATGACAGAGATAAAAGAGCTGGTTGCTCTAGGGTGGAAGATGTCAAAGATAAAACCTGGTCCATTGGAAAGGGGAGAAAAATAAATGGCCATAAAGGATCTTCCAAAACAAGAAATTGAAACAAGAAGGAATGTGTAGAAGATTCTGCTTATACAGAACATAGCTGCAACCTAGAGACACACAAATGTGGTTACTCTAATTTACACTAGCTGAGAATCTGCTCTAATTAAAGGAAATATTTCCGCACAGAAGAAAATGAAGCATGAGCTGCTCAACCCAAGGCCAAACAAGTGTCAACAGAGTATTAGCTACTGAGGCTGACAGCTACAGGGACTACTAAATACCAGCTGGCAGGGCACAAATGGATCACCTAAGGGACAACAAACAATAACTTCTTCCTAACTAAATGACTGCAGTAAGTCCATACGCCACTTACAGCTTGTTAGAGAAAGCTTAGAGCTGTATGAGATAAGATGATCAGAAATTCTTCCACTGTGGATCCCAAATGTTTAGACCAATATGTTTGAAAGTCTGGTCTGCTGAAAGCCATCATATCAAATTGGGAAGTTTCTGAGCCAGGCAGCAGAGTGGTGAAGGAAGAGGTGGGGGAAGGGAGGCCCTGCTCAGCACATTCCCAGCTGAGCACAAGCACACACGGTATCATTTGGGAGGCAACTTTATGTGCTCTTAGTAGTAGATTAATGAATGTAATTACCTAACATCGTGGCTGTGAATGCCACAAAACTGTAATTTATAGCATGCTGTACAGTTCTAATGTGTTTTTATGTCCATAAGCTGCTTAACCATAATCTAATGCATTTGTACATGAACACCCTCCTAAGTGGTTCTCAGCTAAGCAGCGAGCACAAGTCCCCCCTGCCTCTATGCTTCTGCTTTATGTCTTGATAGACCAACCTTTCACATTGGGCATCTGAGAAGAAGCAGCTGCTAATGATAGGAATAATTTTAAGTCCTGTGGCAAGAACTTCTTCCCTTACTTCATGAAATAAGTTCCTGGCTGGACAAAGCTGCAGTACTAAGAGAAGCACCAGTCTCTACGGGCTGAAACAGGGCAGTGTAGATGTCCCTGGTGAATGAGAGGATGAAACACAGACCTCTGACCAAGTGGAGAGCCAGGACTCACTCCCACATCTCGGGCTCTCAGGCCTCTTCTGTCCCTTGGCTGACGTCTGTGCTGTGTATCTGCTCTAGAGCCACGAGACCCAGTGAGAAGATAATCCATCTACAGTTCCAGAGAGTATTCACAGTGAGCTGCCTCAAGCAAAACCTCACCTTCTTCCAGTTCCCAGCTGCTATGTTCTCCTGTTTGCTGCTCACAAGACACTGTGGTCACTTTGATGCCTTCTCTGCTAGAGAGATATGGTTGGGACTCCTGAAGTACATGCTTATTGTTGCCACTAACTCATTTAGGCAAATCATTTAACATCTTTATGCCCTTGCTTAACCATCTGTAAAATGGGACTAATGATAAACCTCAGAGGGATTTAGGAAGGCTTAATTAAATGGTTTGTAAAGTGCTTTGAGATCCTCAGGAGAAATGTGCTGTGCAAGTGCAAATTATTATTATTGTTACAGTGCTTTCTACTTCCAACACAGTTAAATATTAATGATCCAGTCCTCCTAATGCCCAGTGCTACAACTTTATCAAATAGTCATTTTCTCGACTAAAAACATGCAGGAACCAGTAGCAGGACATCACATTTTTTTTTTTTCCCCTTCCTTGCTAATTTCTAAGTAGTCTGAAACAGCAGATACAAGTAAATGTTTCAGTATGTATTAAACTAAGGATGTGGATCCCAAATGCAGGTGTTCTACATGCAGTTAGTCCAGAGCTGGAACATGATGCCAATGGCCATCACCAAATCACACGGTGTTCAGATGACACAGTACCAGAAACCCCTTCAGGAAAAGCCAGTATCATAGCTAATATACAATAAATTCTTTTCTTAGTTAAAAATGTATCACTTGGCACAGATCACGGCATGAGTGATGCGATTAATGTCCAAGTAAAAGCTTCATCTTGTCAGAAGGAATATCAGCTTCCTGTTAGCAAGTCTGCCATGGCTTGGGGGAGCAGGGAAAAGCACAACCTGCATTTTATATGGGATTTATCTGTTGTGATCCAGCAAAAAATGATCTGCAAATTGCCCACAGGCAAAAAAAAAAATCACAGAAAAACATAAAGCCAACAGCCACAATTCCTTCTCTTTTGTCACAGCCTCTTCCAGGCCCTACTGTACTGAGATGGATGCTCATGTCCTGTTCTTTCTGTAGTCAACAGAGAGACAGGACCATTTCTAGAAGGTCATTTCCAGGTGAGGGAGCTGAACAAGGCTATGGAGATGTGCACCTCCACTCTATCCATCATGGAAAGAACCCACATTAATCAGGTTCCCAGAGCTTTGCCATCTCATTTCAGGGGGATATGAATCATAAAGCCCTTTACCTAAGGGTCTCAGACTGTTTACCAGTAAGTATATTATTATATAGCCTGTGGACTGGGCAACAATCATCCCTTCAGCTCTGTGCTAAACAAAGTACAGAGATCAAGTAACTTTCCAAGTCCTGTATAAAAGTAGGGCGAGTACCAGGACTGAAACCCTACACACAGTTCTCCTTCCTCCTCATCATGGAGTGAAAAACATTCTCACTTGGTTTCATTTTCTACACCTCAACTCACCCAGTCAGGCTGTTTATTGCCTATTCATGCAGCAATGCTCTCCATGGTTCAACCAGTCCATCAGGAATTTCAGATAGACAAAAATCCATTGTTCAGAGCCTAAACATCCTTCAAGACAGAATCAGTTAACTGTCCATACTCACACAGTGCTATGCTTCCAAAAAAACATCCCTGAGGAACTATTTTCCCAGCTTTATGCAAACAATCTCAAGGTGACCTGTGCAAACCTTTGATGCTTTCAAACCAGGCCAGAAGAGCTGTTACCACAGTGCAAGATCCATTAGAAGATGTCCACTGGTTCTAAAGGAGATGGGCTGAGCCAGCACTAAACAAGAACCTGCCCTTAGAGATAACCCTTTAAAAATACCATCCTGAAAACACAGAACAGGCACCTCCACACCCTCTCATCCTAACCCTGCAGCCACATCTGAGCAAATACAAGGACCTGGGTATTACTGTGGGGTGACAGGAGCTGCTATCAAAGGAATGATGCTTCTCCAGCAAGGCCCAAGTCAGTGGGAAGTCTCCCACTGTTTATGAACTGGCTCACATTTCACACAGGCAATCCTGCATGCCACAGATTAGAAAAAGAAGATTTGTGACACTTTTATGTTAGTCATAATTTTAAACCCATCAACTTCAACATAAGAATTTCTATGTATTTCAATATTTAATTTATTTAGCCTTCTAGTGTTCTTAAATTAGGGAGATGTTTTATTGCTCTGGTTGACATTTTTATGACAAATGAAACTTGGCTTCAGTTTTTAAGTGGCATTTCTGCACCTGAAAAGCTCATTAGTGCTTGTGCCCACACTAGGGATGCAGGTGCAAAAGCACAGACAAGAGCTCCACACACATGGATTGCCTAGGTGGAAAGACAAATAGCTTTTTTGAGAACCTGTATATACTGTATCTTTGTCACTAAAATAAATAGCTACCATCCTAATATTTTCCAACTACTCCCCAATCAAAACCTTCATCTGTGACTGAACACTACAATCACCAAATCTGCATTTTTTCCTCAACAAGGGTTAAGGAATCACTTCAGCACACAGACTGGCTGCCAGTTATGATATTAATATACTCTATCTTTCCTTACTCTGGTTTTAAACAGTAAAGGAGAGAGAAGTGCTCTGGCAACCTTGAGCTCCATCCCTTTTGCCTTCACCAGCTGATTATTTTCAGGATAGAAACGTTGGCCTCAGTCGGTACCTGCAAACAGCCTGACTGCACGTAATGATGATGTACCTGTGTGCCTCTACCAGGCCACCTGTTTGCAGCCTCCCAGGAAGCTTTACAGATAAATAAAAAGCTTCCAATATTTTCACCACAGAAACTGCAAGCCATCCATCAAGTTGTTTACATCACACTGAGATATATGCACCTTTATCATTAGAAGAGCTGTCTACAGAAATGGGATGAACGCACAGACATCATAAATCTCTCCTTTTTAAAAGGCTTGCTAGATTGCATTATTTTTGTTAACAGGAAACCCACCCAGCAGCATCCCAAGGACAGCCATTAAGGGACAAAAGGAGAAGGGCAGAAAAGCAGAAGGTTCTTAAAATGCTCGACAGAAGCCGTGGTGAGGTCTACAGCAGTGTTTTGCTCGGCTGAAAAGCTGTCATTCCACAAGCACTCTTGATGCCAGGTAGCTTCTGCCAAGATTCTGAACTACCTACAAACCTCCCTGCCTAGCCCTTAATTTTTTTTTTTTCAGAGAACACAGCCAGAGCATTGCAGTCTCACAGCATTTAACATTCTTCTGCTGTCTGAGTAAACACAGTATGTCAAACATGAAATCATGCTCAGGTTCTGGAGGCAAGTATCCTGCAGAACACCCAAGCAGCACTTGTCCTCACCCATCAGAGGCTTCACACGTTCAGCCAACTCCATTCACCTCTCATCACTGCTGCCTTTCAGAGATACCTGCTTGTCCTGTCAGCACAGAACAACAGACACTACTGAGACCAAGTCCTGAGGATCCACACAGTAAAAGGGGAGAACACTAATCTGTAAGGAGGAGGAAAGAATTACCCCAGTTCCCACACCACAGTGCCACAAAGCTAGCTGCACTGGATCACATGCTGTGGTTACAACTGGTTATCCTTCTGAGTTAGAGACTAATGGCTATGTTGACTTAGCAGCTCTTCTTTTAAGCATCCTTGAAAGAAATGAAGTAGGAAGTGGCAGAGAGAAAACTGGGAGAAAATAATCAACAGTGCCTCAAAAAGCTGCCTAAAAAGGAGGGGGGATGCATGGGGGGAGTGAAAGGAAGCTCATGTGTGCATCAGACCTGAATGGATATCCCAAATCCAAAAAGAAGCTACTCCATGATTATGCTCAGGGTGGTGGAAAAAGAGAAGTCTCACAACAGTGAGTCAGGGGACTTGGACAAGTATCCAAAATGGGCCTACTATCTGCTTTGAAAACTGCTTTCCTGTTTATCTGCTAAAATAAACGTGGAAAACCAGAATTTGCTGTTGTAAACGTCTTTCCCTTTCTTGAGACACAAATTCGCTCACAGACTAATAATTTCTTTTTAATCACAGTAATCAGACAAAATAAACCACTTGAGAAAAACAGGACATGCAAAAATAACACCAGATTTTAAATAAAGTCTGGATCTTTAACATGAGCTATGGAGAGAACTAAACAAAAGCAGCTAAGAAATGCTATGGGAAATGGCAAACTGCATTACTAGAGAGGCACATGAAATTACAAAGAGGACCAGAACAGAGTCTGCTGCCTGCCTGTGGCGTCCCTCTGCTGAGACCCAGCCCGAGCTGTGACCGTGGGAGCTGGAATCAGTCTCATTTTCACACCCAAGACTCTGTAAGAAACAGCTGCAGATCCCAAACCTCATGCTCCACACAGCAAAACTGAGTTGGGTTTGCCCCTAGATGGGAATAGGTGCAGATGCTGATCTAGAAGTCTGAAATACAATAAATAATTGTTCAGCTCACTGAAACAAAACCAAGAAACAACCCGAAGCACAAGGTCCTTTTTTAAAATGCATGCTGTAGTCTTGCATTTGCTGTTTCAGTAGGAATGTTTTTAGCCCTGACAAGCTGAAGAGACAAGAAAGGATGTCCGGGAGAAGTAATAGCTTTTACAAGACCCATATGTCAGGGGAAGGAGAGAGAAGCTTCTGGGCACACGTGTCCTCTGTGAGGCCTGAGTGGATGAAAGCCTGCTGGGTTTTCCCACACACCACCTGGCAAGGGCTAAGGATTGGGAAAACGTGATGGAAAGAGGGCCCCGAATCCTGGAAGAACAGACAGAGACATTCCCCCCACTTCCATTTTCTCTTCTTGTTAAAGGCAAATCATGTCCTAAGCAGCAGAAAGGATAAATCTCCCTAGTACGTAACACTAACACTCAAAACACCTTTGGTACTTCCCAGGTCTTTTACTGGAGCATTGATAAGTAGAATGATAAAGACCAAACACCACAGAAGTCAAGGAAAGGCAGCTCAATGAAGAGAGTAAGGCTTTATGCACTACACGTGTTTCCTTCTCTTTACCAGATGCTCTGTTCTGGGGCTGCAGTTTGTTCCTCAACACCTCCGTGTGGGCGCAGCACAGAACACAGGGCATGGACAAAAAGTACCAATTTCTATCTGTGGCAGACTAGAAGAGCATTGATTGCCTCTCTATGGCCTGTATGGAAACCAGTGGGAGCAGCTACTGAAGGAACGGAGGGTCCAGCTTTGCGGAAACAAGTTTCAATCAGATGGAACAAAGCACTCACCACCAATGACTGTATTTGTGGAGATAAAAGCCCAGACTTAGTTTTGTATTTCCAGAAAAATATGAAAACTTCAGCTTCACTAGACACTGCTCAGGTCAGTTTATCAAACCCTGATAACAGCCACATTTTTTATAAAGTCCCTCTGTTTAAAAGCTCTGTGCTGTCATCTGAAGTTACAAATTGCCTCTCTTTAATCGACAGGGTTATGATAGTTTTGTGGCACTGACATTTTCCTTTCAAGCCTATCAGTTTTTCCTTCATTTCAAATGATAGTTTAGTTGCTCATTTTATCTACCCTTGAAGTGTTTAAAAAGATTCAGACTGGATTTCCAAAAAGAAAAAAAAAAGAAAAATGAAAACAACCCCCCACAGTCTTTTCTGGATTTATGTGTTTTTGTGATGTGCTTTCCATGCTGTAACCCATCAGATAAGCTCCTTGGTTCCCTCCAGTGAGGGATTATTGAGTTTTTATTTACATTTCTCCTTGTTTAGCCTCCCAAGCACAAATACACTTGTACCAATGTCTTAGCTTCAGCTCCCATTAAGGAAAGAAAAAGCCTGCAAATGTGATCAGCCTTGGAAGTTTTCCAGGAACAGAGTGCTTCTAAGTCTTCTACTCTGCTCAACAAACATTTGGTCTGACTTTGCAGGCAGAGTGCTCTCCTCCCAGCTCTGCTCCCCCTTATGAGTTCAATACACTCTGAAGATCACTCACTGCATTTCACACTCACTTGTTGACATCTGACAGATAGGAGGAAAATAAGGAAAAACAGCACTGAGCAGTGAAGGCCAAAGACAGTTAAAGACCAACAGCGACTGTAACCTCCATCCTTCAAGACAGCTCCTAGTTCTGTGCAAAGTCTGATGTACAGTTACTAAGCTTATCTTTCCCCTCCCCAGACAGGGAAACACACACACATTAGTGGTCACCTTCAAACAAACACACTGCAGGTTCCTTTACATGGAAAGTTGTTACATGTCGTTACATGTCGTTACATGGAAAGCTGTTACATTTCAAGTCCATGTTAACACCCTTACCTATATAATTGATGTAAACTTGTTCTTCAGACCTCTGCATCCCAACAAGCTCTGTGAAAAGCTGCAGATATTTGTGGTGTTAGCAGAATGATGATCCCCCTTGCAGGTAAGGGCTGGTCCCCTTGCCACAAATTTAACTTCCACAGAAATCACTGGAGCAGCTCCTGGCATCCAGTACATCCTGGAACAGCTTGAATTGCCATCAAGCAATCTGCACTGATCCCCAACAAGAACAACTGAGATCTTCCCTATCTGAAGGGCACATTCCACCAATATAATGTCTGATTAATTCAATTGGCAACACTGATGTATTATTCTGGGCTTTTTTGTCTGGTACAAGTTAGATCTCCTAGGGCTAAGGTGAGATTTTTTTTTCCCAGATTAGAGAAGGCAGAGCAACATGCAGGGAGCAGATCTTTTAATGAGTTGGAAACTATTCACTTTCCCTGCACTGAGGAAACAGAAAATGCCTATATACTGCAACTGCCTGCAATTAAAGGGCATCACAGATCTCACGTACTCTGTACTGCCACAAAAATCTGTGCTGCTGGATGTTACAACCTGGAACCCACTATGACAACACACAATAACGTTTTTGGGAATCTAACACCTGCTGAATCAATCCCAGGCACCTTACAAGTTGCACAGAACACATTCCCTAATGCTAACAGCCACTGCTATGACAAGCCGCGTGGTCTTTCTAAATTCGGTATGCTTTTAAGTGGCTATTAACATCTGTGAGTAACAAAGATGAGGAAGATATTACACTGTCAGCAAAACATCCATCTCCTCACTCATACACAGAATCACACTATACATTTCAAAGAATTAGTTTACCATATAAGACAGCACATCAACTGTAAACAAAGTTGTTTACATAACCCAGGCTGGACCAAGCAGAGAGCCCTCAGTTCCAGATCTTTCAATCACATGCACAGGAGATCAAAGTAAGGCTTTCTGTGGCCTAGGGGCAGATACAAACATGCTGCACTCTATCTTTGCTCTTACACAAACTGCACACTTAGAGTAAAAAACAAAACAAAACAAAACCACACCCGAAGAAGCCCCTTGGATCTGTGCACACCTCCTGAATCCAGCCCCCTGAGCCAGTGCCCACGCCAGCCAGACAGCCACACTGGTTCTCTCCACAGAGGTCAGTGGCTGAGGACTGGATGGATAATACACAATTTCAGTAGGACAATTGCACCTGCTTCTATTTCTGCTGTTTGCTTTCATTCTACACAGATATTAAGGCCATCTTGTTCCCAAGCAGAACTATGCGTTTATGACCAAGGCAGAGGAAAAATAAACTCTATCCCTCTTCACACAGAAGATCTCAGTCCATAGCAGTAACTAGTGGCTATACCTGAATGTCTTCAGGTTAGATTCTAGCTCAGTTATCATCATATCAGGACAGATTAACACTGGTTCGCAGCCTTGGATCATCCAAAAAAAGCAAGAAGGGAGGAAGGCAAACAAGCTGTTACTACCAAAAACATGCTGAATATCTCCGAGTTGTTCAGTTGTACTGAGCTAGAATCTGCCAGAGCATCATTCAGATATTCCTGTGGAGGATGGGCTGAGACAGTATTCAGTGCTTACAACAGCCAACAAGTAGAAGAGAGACACCACAAGGAAGGAAGGAAGGACGGAAGGACGGAGTGACTGCATGTACATGTACATGAGCATAGTTTGTATTCAGCTGCATCAGCTCCCCGTGCACAACAGAAGGAAGTTAGTTTTTAGGAGCAATATAAACGATGGAAGGTGTCGAATTGGTCTCCAGTGGCCACAAGGATCCAGAAATTCAAAGGTGTGAACACGACCTTGTCATCAACAGCTATTAAAACAGACAAATGCAGCTAAAGGTTTACATAGCAGACAGTAGCCTGAACACTCCCCTGACAACAGCAGCTGAATTCTTTTTAAATCACCTTTTGTTAAAGATGTGGGAAAACCTGGTAGTACATTACATTTTGCAATGCTTTAAGTGGGGCTTTTGTTTCAAGTGACACTCCTTGCCCTTCCCTTTCCTTGTGAACAGCCTTTACAAGGAAGCACAACTGTGCTGACATGTTTTAACTGGGATTGGTGACAGACATTTTTTAGGGGACAAGAGAGAAGTCAGGTGAGCCCTGCTGGAGCTGCTGCAGTTACCCCACTCCCTGTGGTCCAAGACTATGCTCTTAAAGACAAGACAAGAGCAAAACATGATCTAAGGCTAAGAAAAAAAAACAGCCAAGAAAGAAAACGTGGCTTCCACCCTTACCCTACTGCTGGCTGACAAGCCCCTTGCTGCACAGACGGACTTCTCTGCTCAGCAGTGGGAATCCAGCAGGAGTAACTGAAAGGATTTCCACGTCAGTTCAAAAGAAAGCTTAATCCTGGTATAGTTCCCTGCTTCCCTCATTCCTCAGCACAACACAGGATTTGGTAACGCACGTGAATTCAATGCATATCTGTTACAAAGCAGATGAACTGCACGGTCCTTCTCTTCCCTCTCCCTTCTGCTTCCATGCAGAAAATTAAAGATCAAGAGGTTCACAGTCTATACTAAAACCACTGGCTCAGATGATGAGTGAAACTCTTCTTTTGGAGGATTAACATGGAATGGATGGCAAAGGAATGCAATTTCATTTTGGTTTCAATGACATTAAGCATGAAGAGTATCCTTAGTTTAGGAAACCTGGCAGTACCAAGACTCAGTTCATGATACAGACAATTAAGGAAAAAAAGTTAACAGGAGATGACTTTTCACAGGAATATGCAGGTCTGCAGAGAGAGGACTAAGAGGTGCTGTGGTCACCTCAGGAGACAGAGATGAGTTGTGAAACTAAAGAAAAAGGAGCACGAGCTGGGTGACAAGGCTGAACATTAAAGTCTTCTCTGAGAAAATCAGGAGAGTAGAAGCAAGGACAGGTAAGGTATTCATAGGGAGTGGAAGAAAACAAAATTACCATAGAAATAAAAACTACAAAGACAACTACCTGATGGACAGAGAGGAAGTGTAAATCACCTTGGGAGACTGAATATGACCAGGAGAGGTGAAAGAAAGGGATTGCAAAGCTATAGAAAGCTTTATACTTCAGGACTAGCACACAAGAGCTTTAGGAGAAGCCTTAAACACCCCAGAGCAAACAGGCACATGAGCCCAAGGAAGCTCTGGGGCAGCACAGGGTCTGGGGAGCCAGGGAGGTAGAAAAGAGCCAGCAGAAGATAGTGGGGAGGAAGGAAACGGGGAAGGGGCACAAATCAGCACAGAGACAGAACTGACTGACAGGTAAGAGCTGAGCTAGAAATGGTGGCCCTTAGGAACAAAGTGCCAATAGCCAAAGGGCAGGTGAAAGGCTCACAGAGCATGGAGGAAGAGGAGGAAAGCAGGGATGCCAAATGGTTTCCAAAAAGCACCAAGCAGAGGCACTGCTGCAGCAAAGATGACAAGAAGTCCATCTTAGCCACTGATCTCCCTCCAAGAGCAATCACTGCCAACTGCTTTCCAAAGGAGGAATTAAAGTTACTTTAAGCCCTTTTGCTAGATAATCCATAGCAGCTCATGAAGGAGAAATGTCTTATTGCCTCATAGCTGCTCTTCACCTTCACATACCCATGAACACACCCTGCAGCACGGAGACATTTGCAAATTTTTAACAGTTAGAGTCAATATTGGTGGAAGCCAACTGGAGCAAAGCATCACTCTGTCAGACTGGCAGGATTGCGTCTCTGTGCCTCCAAGCATGGAGCACAGCCCAGACAGCACCAGTGGCTCAGGTTTCACTCCTCCTCATCTGTTTTAACCAAGATGCAAGAAAATATTCTGAAAGGAGAAGCCTCATCTAAAGCTAAGGGCTACTGTTGTAACTGCACAGCATGCTCCCTGCAAACACAAGGCTAAGACCTAGGATTAAGACTCAACTGTGGATTTCTTTCTGCCTGAACTCCCAAGCAGACTGTACACAAGGCAACAACAGTGTTACACAAAGTGCTCTGGGGTTGTCTCCTAACTGGACAAAACTTTAACTCAGTTTCTCCCTGTGCTTCACCCATAGCCTAGAAGAGACAAACCACCCATTTCTAGATGCAAGTTGTGCACTTGAACTCCACCTGCTGCTACGGGGTCCTGACCCAGCACTGCTACCACCACCCAGCTGAGAGAAATAACAGTGAAAAAACCAGCATGTGAGCTACCTGCAAAAGCCAGCAGTCAAGAAAAAGCTACAGATCCCAGTAAAAGGTAAAAACAAAATAATCAGAGAGTTAATAATTAGTTACAAGACTTCTCATTGAGTAGAGCTGTAGGCTTTAAATGGACATTGACATAATAATACTCTAGCAGACTCATTTGAAAAAAAAAAAACAAATCTAGCCTAAGGGGTCAGCCCATCAAGTTAGAGGGGTTTCTGCTTCCTTTTGTTCATTCACAAGGATGGTCTCAGCAGGGGCAAAGCCAACTGTGTAAGTAAGCAGCCAAAAAAGCAGCATAAACATCAGCACATGGGAAAAGCTAACTCTCATTTGTTAGCACCCTTCTGGAAGAGATAGGAGCTGCTGCTTGTTGCTAGGGGAGTTCCCCACATTTCAGGTGGAGGTGAGGTTCCAAGCCCATCTGACCAGCAGGACAGACACCCTCTTCCACAGCCAGCAGCAGCCCAGCACACTCCCAGCCAGGGAGAGCTGGCTAAGTGAAAGAAGCCAACACCTTGGAAGGTCACTAATTGTGTTTTTTCTTCCTTTTCCCAGAAGTGGGTTGTTAATTGCTTTCCTCCTTAGTGAATCCCAACTGGAAGCACACATACTTGCTCAGTGGAAGTCTCTACCTTTGGATTTTACCACCCATGCAATTGCTGTGACTAACATATTCCCTCCTTACAGGTTGATGGGTCAGCCCAGTGGAAAAAGATTTGCTTTTTGTGGTAGTACAAAACTTTACCATCCTTTTTGCCACATGGACTTAATAAGAGGGAAGAACTCAGTTAACACGCTTCATTCCTACAATGCTTTCAACCCACTCTAAAGGGAAAAAAAAAAAAAAAAAAAAAGGCATTTTTAAGCTGCCAGTTCTCCCTTGGCAAATTGTTTGCAGGTATGGCAAAATACATCACTGCCTTGCTGTCCCACCGTGACTGTTCTTAAAGGCTCTTTCTAACCCAATAAATCAGAAGGTGCCCAGCTTCCAAATTCAGTTTGCTATTCCTCACCGACAGACTTACTAGATTTGCTTTCTTCCCTGCATTTAACTCTGTGAAATGTGCAGTACTTTAAAACACCATCACTATTATTAAATTTTAAATATATGGTAACTAGAGATGTATTAAATTTTAAGTATATGGTAACTAGAGATATATATAAGAGAGCTTTAAAGAATCCCTCCAAGACAAAGCACTACATTTTGGTATGCCATCTGATAAGTATCTCAACAGTCAAGCATTTAAACCTTGGCTGTAATTTCAGGAGAGCTACATATAAAACCTTATTTACAGCTGTGGCTTTCCCCTCTTTCTCTTCCCCCACTGAGTCATCCTGGTCTATTTAGTCCTTAGAGGGGCTGTGCATGAAAAGCAGTGTTGAAAATCAGCTATTCCAAAGAAATACATCCGTATGTCATATTTCACACAGAAGCCATGAATCTGTCACGCATTCATACCACGGTGCCTACCAGTGAAAAATAAAGGCATGGAAATTAACTTTTCATATAAGCCACTGGATAAGATAGCAGAGTCACATCACTACCTAGAGCACGTTCAGAAAAGCAAAAGGGGCCTCATCAGGAGTGATTACTTTGCAGTATGGTACCATGTATAAACTACTAACAAGCTCTTCTTTTTAACACTCTTAAATTTACTATCCACTAGAGAAATCGTATTCAACTTGCTGCATCTGGTACATCATTAGAAGCCACACATCCAGCTTAATCCTTCTTGTCTGATTTTAGAGATCACAGATTCAACTGATTTAAGTACTAGGGATAGATACACACCACTCCTGTCTGAAGTTTAGATGTCCCTCATTTCAACCATCAACAGATAAGCTTGGCACCAGAAGCACAAATTTGTATCTTAAACTCATAAATTTTCAGGCTGGAAACCACACCACGGCACCTTCCCAGCTGGCCCAAAGGAACAGAGGTGTCCAGAGATAAACCTGTGAGGTGCCAACACGCCAGGCTCGTTGGACAAACAGTCTGGGAATCCAGTGCTGAGGACTTACTAAGAACATGATCTGCATTTAGATCTCTCTCCTACAAAATGCTTCCCAGAGTCAGGACACGGGGGGACCCTCATCCTGCGAGGCTTTGTTGGTGCTGAGCCGGTTGCATCTGGAGGTGCTCTGCTCATCATGCACATGAGCGTGCTGTAAAAGTGGCCTGTTGGTTTGAAAGAGGCACCTCCTGTAAATGTCAGTGGTTTTTTAAAGGTTAAGTAAGCACCTCAAGAAAGGCCTCTGCTCGGCGCCTCACCTCAGCACAAGCTGATAAAGGATTATTGAAAAGAAAAAAAGCCTGCAAACAGATAAAAAGCTCACAGGTTGACAGTGAACAATTGAAATTTTCTGTTCCCAGCCTACAGTAGCAAGCTACCAATGGCAGATTTACCATTGTTAATTATCAGAGGAAAGTACTTAAGATTGTTTTCCTTTGCCTAATTAATTACTTCATCTACAGCAGAATGCTAATTCATATATACGGCTGTTTCTTAAAGCTACGGAAGCTCCTCTTCGAGTGCCCCTCTGAAACATCTGTCCTGAAGAATTAGTGATAACTGGGAGTAGCAGCTTGGTGAATTGAGCCTGGAAACCAGCTCTAAACCCTTATGGGAGCTCTCTGCTCTACCAGAAGCTTTATTATTGATGTTACCAGACAGGAAACAGGCTGGAAAAGCAAGCATCAGGAAAAAGTCCTGGAAAGACAGCCCTAGCTGAACATCTCTCCTGGGTTCACTGCAAAAACACCAGCTTCAGAGGGTGGGAGGACACACCTCAACACACTGCCTACTTTTTCCCCTTTCTCCAGTAGTTACCCACTCACTTCTCCATTAAAGGACCATAAAATTAGAAAAAACTAAATGAATGCCAACTGTTGCACTATAAAAAGAGCATTAGATTTGTTCTCTTCAGCAGGGACAGAAGACAAGAGAAGGAAAACAGAATCAGAGAGATTAAAAAGAACTATTACCAGTTGCCCTCTCTTTTTATAGGTATTTAGAAAGTAGCAGAAAGGCCTGGGAAGTGAGGAGAAAGGAG
>NW_008591442.1:164995-168651 GCF_000691845.1 Merops nubicus | reverse complement strand
AGGGAAAGAACCTGGATGTGAGGAACACCCTGAGAAAGATAAAGCAGAATACAGAACAAAAGATGATGAGGAAAGAAAACAAGCTGCAGAGAAGAAAAATGCACCAAGGGAATAGAGAAAAACGCAAGAGCAGAACAGAACTAAGAGGGGGAGGCTGGAACAAGAATCACTGAAACAGCTCAGGAAGCTCAGATATCTCATTTTTAAAAAAGCCCCAAACCATTAATAGAAGGAAAAAAAGAAGAAGAAAACTGTACAAAAAGATTAACGGCAAAGGAGAGATTAACTTTAAAGGATACCCTACAGAAAGTTTACAAATGCTACAGTAAGAATGTAAGGCAGGCTACAACCAACATGTCAACTCTACTCAACGACGAGTCACAGTGTGCACAGGTTCAACCAAAACAATCACCCCTTCCAAGAGCACAGCACCTTTAGAGGAAATTACTACTTAGTTTGGTCCCAGGCTGATTTGATCAGTATACAAAACTATTCCATATTGAGTATCACAGAAAGAAACCCAACCAAACACCAAACCAAAACAGACAGACAACTTTCCTTGAGCTGCCTCTGATTCAGCAGTCAGTGGTACTGGTGATGCTCCTGGAGTAGGAATGGTAAAACTTCATAGCAGTGCCTGCTCTGCCTGGCTCTAGAGGAGATGAAGTTTGACTACAAGAGGGTTAAACCAGAGCACTGGAGTAACCATTTAACCTATCTGTTCTGGCTTGCTCCACTTAGCTCTGCAGAAAACACCACCAGATTCTGTCACAGAGATGTTGGGAAGGAAATTGCAGTCCCTCAAATGAGCAAAGTGCTGATGTACACCCCGCTGCACCTTCCTGGCCACAGCCAGGAAGCACCTCTGGCATGTGCCTGCCAACCACACATCCTGCAAAGAGGGGCCAGCTCCTGCTGGAAGCCCTGCTGAGCTTCAGGCCACAGCCCTGCCAGTCCTGCATGAACCAAGCAGAGGAAGGCACAGAGCAGAGCCCCTGCAACAGCCCACTCCTCACGTCTTCTTCTCCACACCCCTCCAATGTCAGCAGCAAGATCAGAGACAGAAACTATCCAAAGAGCAATTCATGAAGCTGCTGATTTTTAAAAATAGAAATACTATCAGAATAATTGAGTATACAAGCTGTATAGGACAGAAGATAGGGAAGGCAGTTCACATGACTTGAACTGCAGGTAAAGAATTTTGAAATCAGTGCCAGTTATCAGTGAAGATGTAAAAACCTGAGTGTTTGGTGAATTAAAGCTTTCTAGTCTCCAAAGGCTTGCCAAATGAGCTGGGATGACTTCCCTTCATGCCTTCTCTCCCTTTTGCACCCATCTGAAGGGAAACTGTTCCTGTTCACATTGGAAACACAGATTTTGAGTGGACCAGCATGCAGCTCCTATTGGAGTCCAACTTTAGACATAAAGTGTTTCCAGTCACCTAAAGCAGCATAATATATGAAAAATTCTTCATTTTCCTTGCAATTATTTCTGAAACACTCCGTGGCAATTTTTATCTGTCCTTGAAACAGTGTCAGAGTAGACACTGCGGTAGGTTGAACACAAATCTAAACAAAAGACTGCTGCTTTTGGATAAATTTGCTCTCTGCAATTTCTGCTGGCTGCTGTTTGTAAGACAACAATAACAAGTCATGATTTTTTGAAGAAAAATGTGCTGCTATAATTTGAATGAGTAAAATCAAACTATTCAGTCTGATTTTTCAGACGAGGGTCACATTCTTTGCATTAGTATAATATTTCGCAAATCCTCTCAAGTGCAGCAGCACACAAGGATGTGGTTTGTTTCTCTTTCAAACAGTCATCTGCAAGCAATTTCATTCAGTTAAATATCAGAATTAAATTTTAGCCATAGTAGTGCTTCTGTGCAAAGGAAATGATGTTTTAAATAGGCATGCAGATGTGATCCTGCAGATTGAGGCTTAAAAAAAAAAAAAAAGTAAATAACTAAAAGGGAGAGAGGGAGGCTGTCTACACATGCACTTATTCCTGAATTGTGATTCCCAAGTAATTCCCTGAGGAGACAATTTTACTCCAAAAATGAAAGTTCTTTATACCAAGCTAACTAAAACCACTTCAGAAATAGACCCAAACTATTATGAAATAAACATTCCTCACTCCCAAGAAAGACAATAAAATTAATAAGAAATATTCTGCTTCAAAGGTGGATTTTTTAAAAATTCCTACTAATTTCTCTATGTAAATGAGCCCAAGTAAAGTTGTGATAACAAAGTATTCTCAGCTACCTTGTCTTTGAGCCAGAAACAGCAGATAACACTATTTCACAGGCACAGCAGCAAGGCTTCCTAAATTTGGGTTAGTACAGCTCTAACACAGCTACACAGGATTTCCCATTAAAAACTCTGTTCACCATCCAAAACTCCTGCTGGTAGGTGCTCCTCTGGATGGAACAAACTCAAATCAAGCTTGCTGGAACACACAGGACTGGCTTCAACTACCAGGGATAGGAGAAAGAAACAGTGCCTGGTTTCCAGCACAGTTTTGCACAAAGACACATATGCACCTCAGACTGTCTCAGAGAAAACTGCTTCACTGGTGCTATTTTTTTAATTTTCATCTCTTCCAGGTGAGCACAGGATGCATCCCTGCTCCCCATGAAGGATCAGTGGGCAATGAGGCTGAAGGCAACCACTTTCCACATGGAGATCCTGAGAGAACTGAAGTGCAGAAATGCCCAGAGAAAGACAAATACTTAAATGCCTCCTATAGCCACCCCTCAACCCAACAGACACAAGTGACTGTCACCCAAGATTTAAGAGAATGAGGTTCAAATCAGGCAGAAAGCTGAACACCCCCCCTATTTTAAGACAGCTGGTGCCCTGAGATACTTCAGAGTGGAGGGCTCCTGCACTCTTCTTGTGCTTCTGCAACAGTTATTTGGGGATGTGGAACGACTGCAAAAATTTTCAGTCTTATGTTGGCAATATTCTTTCTTTTGTCCCAAGGCAGAAGGGTAACGTTTGGATATGTCAGAAAAAAGTCTGTAGAAGCACAAAATCATTTCCCCTTCACTTCAGTTCTGCATGTGGCTGGAGGAAGAGGAGCACTGCCTGTCACAGGGGAGCAGCTCCAAAGGAAAGGTCTCCTGGGACAAGCTCTGTGTCCCCCATACCAGGCCTATGCTAGCAGGCATGATCTTGCTGGATTTCACCTGGAAAATGAAAAGCTCTGTGTAGCTCTTAAATATTTTATTATTGAAAAGGGATCATATCCAACAGAGAGCTTTGTTTACAACTTGGCAGAGTAAATGGAAAATATCACATGCTGGTATTTGCATTTATCACCTCTGTGCATTGGGAAATGGGTAACCACATGCACAGAGACTAAACCCTGGCAGCAGCCACCAGCCAGCTAACCACCACCCTCATATTCAAGCCAGCATCTTTTCAAAACCATTCAATGCCCAAAATGTAAATGCAACGATACCTTTAAATCAGAAACAAACTCTCTAGTGTTCTGGGAATGAAATAGTGCTAAACTATGTGGCAATGCCAAGTAAAGAAATACCTCCCTCTCTATAATAAGCCCACAGGAGACCACAGCCCCTTACACAACTATTTGCTACTGTGGGATTATTGCTGAATTATTGCTCAAAAAGAGTCTAATAAAATTTGAGT
>NW_008591442.1:157141-164964 GCF_000691845.1 Merops nubicus | reverse complement strand
TCCTGCTGTTGTTATCAAAAGACTTGTCTGTACTGCATAATAAACTCTGTTACAGGGAATGAAAATGAGAGTATAAAAAAAAAATAATAAAAAAAAAAAACACCACTCTGATGTATGTCTTCCTAACGAAAGTAAAATATTTATCACTTAGTAATTCTTATTTATTGATTCTGAGTAAGATATTTAGAGTTAGAAGCCTAATGGCTACAAAATTAAGATGTGTCTTTTAATCAGAGCACTGAAAAAAATGGAGAGTTTTTTATTTAAAACAAGGATGAAGCTAAAACAAGTCTTGTGACAATGAGCAGCATTTCTGAGGTCCACCAATTCAAAATGCTGCTTCAGAGATCAAATCTGTCTATCAGGGCTAAACACGTATGCCACATTTTTATGCTTTTTTGTAGTTATTTGTACTAAAGCAACATGTGAGTTAGCACTATTCTGTATTGCTGAAACAGGAGTGTGAGTGCCCCAACTACAGGTGATTTAAAAATCCCTGGACAAAACTGCCATTTAATTCTGTGGTACGGCAACAATTTTGGGACTTGGAGCCTTCACAGTTTGCCATCAGAAAGGCAGAGGAAAACCAAACAAAAACCACCAAAAAAAGCCCACTGAAAAAAGACTTGCACCTATTTCACAGTAGACAAAGAACAAGGGGTTCATCCAATGTCATATACACGGCTATTGGAAAAAGAGGCAGGAATGGGATTTAGGTGTTGATCCACTTTTAACTCCCAGGTTTCCTGGTCTATAAGCATTTTTCACCTTCCTGTAAGCCCTTACCCCCCCAATCACATTGCTCCCAGCACTCCTGAATTCCAGCTTATTGATTAAAGTGATGGCCATGGAGTTAGCATCAGCCTGGGCTCCTCCACCAGCTCGGGGTCTGACCTCTGCCGTGGGTGTTAATCTCAGCACTCTGAAGTCCTCTGTTAAAGGTGCTCTGAACGATAACGGCTCAATTTTCATAGTCTGTTGAGCACCCACACTTCCCATCAACATCAAAAGCAGCTATGGGTGCTGGCTTCCCTGCAAGTCAGGCCACAAGTTCAAAGTATAATGATGGCTGCAGAACGGTGCCATGCTAAGTGGAGTAGTAGCTGCTAAATGAGAGCTCTTACAGTTGACGAGGTCAATGTAATTTTACTGCTGTGCTGTTACACTGAGAACACTTGCTCAGATGCTCGCAGTATTTCTTGGGAGTTAAAAATGGATTTTACAGTCTTCCTTTTCTGTGTGGGTTTGGATGACAATTAGCAAATGAGCCTTCTCTCCCAGGGAGGGGGGAGCAAGGGGTAGGCGGATTCCTCGGTCTCATTACTTGTGTTTCATTAAAAATAAATAACCTACTTAAGGGAAAAAACCGTATTACCAAAGGTAAATAAACCAGGAGTTTCAACTAATGTTGACACAGCACAAAACGTATGTCAAATATTTGTCGATGAAGTTTTTAATGCTATTTACAGGAAGTTTTATTTGGCTTTTTTTTTTAATATTTTGACACTTTGTCATTATTTATTCCTTTTCCAAGGCAGGGTTTGCTTTCAGCTGACAAGGATTTTTTTTTTTTTTTTTTTTTTATTTAAACCATGCTATTCATGTACCAAATTTAAAAACAAAAAAATAAAAATAAACCAAAAACCATTTCTGAAAGCTTTTATCCCCAGCATTTAACCACCAGTTTGTCATTGAGCTGAGCCCTCTAACCTCACCACTTCAATAGGAGACTTGCAGCAACCACTTGTTTAAAAGTAGAGGGGGGACAAGGGTGGACTTCTGGGTGACAAGAAGCCAGAGTTTTTACACTGGCAAAGATTTATGACATTTAAATTGTTCAGCCAAACTACTACAATGTATTATTGACATTCAGATGGCTATCCTATAGTTAAATGCACAGATGTTCTCCACTGCAGCTACTAGTAGATAGCTTTGATGGGCTAATTGGCAATAAAAGCCAAGACTACAAGGAAGAACCCCGAGGACTCAAGGTGCCTGGTGTGAAGTTTAAAACAGAGCTTTGATTTCAATGCTCTGCCAGCTATATGGATTGCATTAGCTGGCACTGGATGTGGGGCCAGCTTCCACACCTCCAGCTATGCTGCTCAGCTCGTGATGCTCCATGAAATCTCTCCTAACTTCTAGTGACATTCAAGCTTAACGTCATGCTAATAAACACCCATTAAAATGAAGGAATACCCACATCACCTATTTTGAAGTCAGGGGAATGTGTTACAGGGACAGCCATTGTTAAAATCTGTTTTTAAGTTTCTTGAGAGCTGGAGGGAATTTTTAATTTAAGTCAAAATGCCAAACTCATGTCAGTCTTAACAAGGTTTGGAATCTTGCCAGAAAAAGTCCCACACTAGATTGAACAGTTTCAGTTCCAGCTTGTAGTTGAAATGAAAAAACCCTCTGACAACAGCAGACATCCTTCCTGTGCTTCAACATTTGGTGGAACCTGACCTCAAAGCTACCAAATTTACAGCATTAAACACCTTTTCTGGAATCTCAGCAGGTAGTAGTGCTTGGTTTTAGCTGGGCAAGGATTCAGCTCTTGCAACAGAACAGTCCCACCCGTACTCAAAGCTGAAGAACAGACACCAGCACCAACCCCCCTCCAGAACAGCCAGTTTCTATCAGTCAGGTCAGAATTCATGCAGTTTTCCAGTAAGTCTTAGTGCAGCAAATGGAAACACCTTAAATATCTAACCAAAATGCTCCAGCCACAGCAGAGATCGTCCTATGAGAACAAATTCAGCCGAGTTCCCAGAGGAAAGAAAAAAAACCACCACCAACCCTACAATGAGAATAGAGTTGTCTCTGAGAGCTGACAGAAGTTCAGATACAGCTAGTCAAGTGCAGCCAGTTATGATTCAGTTGTATAATAGCATTTGCACTGACAGACAAGACAATCTTTCTTACAACCGTCTGTAGCTTTTTGGCTTGAAGAATCTTGATGCTCTTATAAATTGCAATTTCCCATCACATTCAAAACATCTATATATTTTTACAGGACACAAGGCATTTGTATGGCATCTGTTACAAAATATATATTCCTACAGCCTAGAAAATGCATTTCAAGTCTTCATACATTAAGTCTGATTTATTCAAGCTCATGGAAAAACTATTCCCAGCAATCTGTCTTGAACACAGGATGCACAGCAATACAGAGAACTGGGGTGCCAGAGACCAGCTTCTGCTTCTCTGCCCTTTGGCAACAGAACAGAGAGGAGTTACCTTGACCTGAAATTAATGTAAATTGAAAGTGCTGCAACCTGAACCACTCCAAGAATGTAATTCTAATCTCATTTACCTGACATCATTAATCTGAAAAGCACTGATCATCAGTCAGTTATCTCAGAGTTCACTGCAGTTGTCAGAGAGCATCCCTGTTTACAGAGACCTGACTTAAGTACAGAGACTGAGTTTTCATTCAGATCACTCAGATACCCCTTGCAGGCTCTCCCAGCTGACAGAAGGAGAGCCCAGCACTGCAGTTGCAGGCCTGAAGAGCAGGTTAACACACCAGGAACATGCGCTGCCAACTGAAGTGTTTCCCAGGGCAGTCCCTGACTGCCCTGCATTGCTGCCAGGCACTGTGCATTGAGAAACGGGTCCCCCAAATTCAGAGAGTGCAACAGAACTGTCAAAGCCCAAAGGTGCATTTACCTCAAAGAACCTTTGCAGTTGGATAATCCTCATCTCTCACGGTCTGCAGTGACAGCCCAGTGCTGCCAGAGCTGGCACTTCCCCACCGGGCCTCGAAGCCCAGTCAAGAGTATCAGTGGATGGAGCCAGATCAGCACAAGTCAGCAGTGGTGGGTAAGAGCTAAGCTGAGACATCCAACCGTGACCAAGGGCATAGCAAAGGCAAGACACAAAACCACAGCACCGCACTGGATGTGTTCCCCAAACTCCTCTCTCCTGGGCAAGGTCTCACTGGGTGGCTACAGGGAGTCCTGGAGATGGCATAAAGCAGACACGCTGTGTCCATGCAGCAACTGCTTCTACCTCCCCTTCACACCCCTGACTAGATGCTTTATAGACCCCTAATCCAGGAGCCACAGACGAGAACTTCTACGTTTCTGTTGAGAGATTTCATGCTTACTTACAGACTGTCTTGATTATTATTATTACTACAGACCCTCGTTACAGCATCCTGCTTTAATTTTGGTTCATTCATTCTCTTTGCACCCTACTTGTGACCCCTCCTTCCAGAGCACCGAAAAATCTAATTCTGGAAAAGACACACCCAGGCTGGGGGAGCGAGTGAGCAGGTGATGTCCTGCTGCAGGACCACAGGCTGCTACTGCACGTGCCTTCAGACAAGCTTAAGCTGCTGGGCATTCGATTCAGCACACAGAAAATCACTTAGGCACACACACAGTGTCCCTGCTTCACTCAATACAACAGCAGGAAAAGGCAAACAACAACCTCCACACTTTAAACGAGAGAAGAAGCTTCACTGCGACACCAGTTTGGAAGAGATTCACAAGACTGTCTCAGCAGCAGCTCTTTACAGGAGGGGGACAAGAGCCTGTGGAGGCTGCCTTTTGTTCACAGCTCAAGTGGGCAGGCACTCCAGGGTAAGTATGGAATAATGCAAAAAAAAGAAACTGCCTGTTAAGGTAGCAGAATGAAGCAAATATTCAGTCTCAGTTCAACCACTGCCTTTATCACAGCACACGTGGGCAGGAGCTCCACTAGATTCACAGCTTCTTTGTAGTGGGTACCAGAAACAAAGAACCCCAAGAGGGAGAACTTTCTGACACAGGACACCTCCACAGCTCACTGCTCAAGAGGACGTGGTCAGACATGCAGCAGGTTTACTGTCCCAGTGATTTAATCTAGAAACCATAGTTCCAGGTTTTTGTCCTTAGAGAAAAAGGCTTTTCCCCTTAGAAACCACAGCCCACACTCGTTTGGCTTTTAAAGAGAAAACATCAGTCCACGGAAGTATGAAATACAGTCATTTTAATGCACCCTTATAAATTTGTGGCCGAGCTCGTAAAGCGTGTCTGGAGAACATCAGCACAGCAGGCAAACCACGTGGGGAGCTGGCACAGCACGAGGGACCCACTCCCCTGGATACCTCGCCGAGACAATGAGTTTTACAGAAGGAAAGGGAATGTGCTTTATGTTATCAGTAACTTCTAACTGAGACTGCGTATTGCACAAAAACCTTCCATAAAACCTCTGCAGGTTTTGGACTTAAAACATACTGCAACCTGGCTGCAATGGGCTTCGGTGTAACAACACTCTTTTTACAGAACAGTGGAGTAACAGCTGGAAATCCGACCAGGTCACCAGAATGAGCACACCACAAGTCCCATGGCAAGAACGAGCCCCCAGTCTGATTTCAGCAAAGCAGTTTTAGCTTTAATGGTGCACAGCCAAGCTGATCAGTGAAAGAACAGGAGGCTGCTGCAAGATCTGTTCTGTACCACTGACGTGTGCAGGATTTCAGCCACCGACTCCAGCAGGGTAACCACAGCAGCCTCTCTCAGAGAGCTACACTGGAAATCTTTGCCCTTCTCACATTCAATTGGTGTTTATTAATAAAGCATTTTTCACACTGGAATTTTGCTTTCAAAAGTTATCGACAACAGGCACACATGTATTCCTAAAATTCAGTCTTTAATAGAACATGAACTTGTGCTTAAGCCTGTTACTGGTTTGGGCTCGACTAGCTTTTTGACTAATAGGAATACATTTCTTCTTAAAATAGAAAATAAAATAAATACTGCCACCACCACAGCATAGATTTAAGTGGTCACTCGTCAAACATTCAGGACATTCATCTGCCAGGCAATGTCACCTTCCACAAAACTTATGTTTGGGAGTTGACAAAAGCTAGTCATGCTGATAGAACAACAGGTCTTTCTCCCAGTTGGATCTCAGACCTATTACAAAGTGCAACGCTGCATGAAAATCACCCTCAGAAGCCAAAGAGGTTCTTCTAAGACAAGACCACAAGGCACAAACAAAAGTACTAATGATCAGTCTCCAAGGAACAGTATCTATGTCAACCAGTGCAATTATTTCTCCTTTAAAATATTAATAAAGATAAGGCCGCATAGATTTGTGATGCTAGCCTTGGATTGCACATACCTCCCAGAACACTGACAGAGAGAGCAAAGTGAGTGTTCACCTGCAGAAACGTGTCCAACTAGAGCTCCCTCCAGCAGCATTTGAGCTGAGAGAGGACATGCCAACCACTTAGACTAAAGCTGTGCACTAAAGCATCTTCTCCAGCTGCCTGTGCACACTGGGTACTTGTTTGAACTCCAAGCCCAAAGCAAGGTCTAGGTGGGCTTGCCCTTCCTTGCCAGAGGGTAATTTTTGTTAGCACAAACATACCCAGTAAGATGTAGCTGCCTCCTCCTTTAGCACTACGTGTTGTCACACCGGGAAATGCAGGTGCTGCTGAAAGCCAGGAAAAAATATTCAGAAAACAGAGAACACAGCTTCTATGTTGCATTTTAATTGCAATATTTGGCAAACCTGCTGTCGCTTTGGGTCTGAACACATGAATTATTACACAGCTGCAGTGAGAGACAGATGAAATGATCCCCACGCTACAGCAAGGGAACAGTTTATGATGCGAAGAGCACAGCCAAACCCTCCTTCACCAACTAAAGAAATTGCAAGTTTTTAATGGAATTCTAGGAGCTATTTTGACTAATTCAGGTAAGTTTCAAGCCCCAAACTGCATTTACGTGTTTAGCTACTGGCAAGCACAGCACTGAAAGATAAGATTAATTTTTCATAGCAAAATTTGAAACGTTCCACACAACTCCTCCCCGAGACGATGGAGTAAAAGGATGGAGCGCAGAGGGTGGCTGTGACTCTACAACAGCCTTTTTGTGGACAAGTGCTTATGAAAAGCCTCAGAGCCATCAGAGGAGGCTCCTCTGGGGGTCTGATGCTTTCTTCAACTCAGCCAGTTACTAGCAGAGATCTTGCTCAAACCATCACACACACACACATCACCTCAACCTACCGCGGCTATAAGCATTCGGTTCTCATCACAACCTATAAAGGAAACTGAAACGAGTAATTCATTCTGACTGACACAGCTGTAACACCAGATGTAGAACCAGCCCCAGAGTTGACTCCAGAGAGTCCTACAGCCTGAACAAACCTCAGGCCAGGCAAGTGTCTCAGGCTGGCACAGTGTGTGGCTGGGCCAAACAATACCAGGCTACTATAACTGCCCACTAGGGAAATTACTTCTTCATCTCAACTCTTCAAAGGTCTGTGTTGTAGGTCCCATGATCAAATGCTGCTGAAAACTCACAAGAGAAAGCGTTACCCAAGCAAAATCAAGTGCAACAACCATTGCTTTGGAGGATACACAAGGAGTAACGCTGGAGTATGGAGGTGACACGTTGCAATGACTCGGAACTCCTTGTGAAAGCTTTCCCTGCCACCCCAGCCATGTGTAAAAAGAGCAAAGAGGACCTCTAGCAAAGACCAGGGGCTTGTGCACAATTCTGATGCTCTAAAAAACAGCGAGAGAGAGAGAGAGAGAGAGAGAGGGAGCAAGAGAACAAACATTTAATTCCCTTGTAAAACAGATGACTGCATTGTAATTTACTAGCAGCTGCTGGCAACAAACACCACGCTCTCATATTCCTATTAACCAAGCTGCAGCTGATTTATTAAAGGCTCAGAAACATCAAAACAAATGACTGTAACATCATTTATATTACTATTTACAGCTCTTTAATAGGGTTACATGAAGGGGCAATGCAGCACAAACTAGAGTCTGGTTACAAGCCTGTCAGGCAGCAGCAAGTATCTCCCGACTACACCCG